>NC_056725.1:583297167-583304667 GCF_019279795.1 Protopterus annectens
GAGCCATAACCGGCCCGAGAAAATACCAGAGCAGTCCAGGTGGGTAGCAGATGGCAAGCAGTCTAGGTGTGGAGGTGAAGAACTGGGGGCCAGGCTGGTACTATGAGGTCTGAGGGGCCAATACAAATTAAAAAAAAGTATTTTGGAGAGATTGTAGTCAGTATTATTATTATTATTACTGATCCGAAGGATATTGCCAATATCCTGGCAGATTGATTCAGTGCCAACTTCACCCCCCTCTCACCCCCTAAATGGCCCATCTCAATACCGGAAGATTGCCAAATACCAGTAATAATGGCCACACAGGTACAAAACGCACTCTCTAAAGCCAAGAATACAGCATCCATGGGACCAGATGACATCCCAGGCTGTGTACTACATGAACTACAATATGAACTGGCACCTCACCTAAGTGTCATGTTTAATCATAGCCTCACCTCAGGTTTCGTGCCCACTGAGTGGCGCAGAGCTACAGTTATCCCAATCCACAAGGGGGGACCACCTTGGATCCCAGAAACTACCGTCCCATCAGTCTGACAAGCCTTATCTGCAAGGCCATGGAGCGTATTATCATGGAACTTATAAACAAAGACATTGGCAACCTTCAAACACTGGACCCCACCCAGTTTGGGTTTGTGAAGGGCCGATCTTGTCTCCTGAACCTGATTGACTTCTTTGAATCAGTCTCCAGAGCCATGGACAAGGGTAAGGTGGTCCACACAGCCTATCTAGACCTTGCCAAGGCCTTTGACACCATCCCCCCACTCTGGAATCATAGATAAACTTACTAAGTTGGGCATTAATCCCTATGTCACCCAATGGGTTGCTAAATGGCTTACTGACAGAACCCACACTGTAAAAGTAGTCGACTCCAAATCCAGCTCCAGACAAGTGACAAGTGGAGTACCTCAGGGTTCAGTCCTGGGGCCACTCTTGTTTGGCATCTACTTCTCTGAAGTACAGGTCAACACTAAGGGACTCTGGCTAACAAAGTTTGCAGATGACTGCAAACTGGGAGCCATTACTGAATCCCCAAATGATGTGGATACTCTACAAAAGGGCCTTACAGAAACAGATGCTTGGCGCCAGAGCCATGGGCTCAAGCTCAATGCCAAGAAATGTATTGTTATCCCCTTTGGGAAAAAACATGTATCCATGAATTACCATATAGGTGGCAGTACACTAAACACAGAAAGTGTGATAAGAGACTTAGGGACACAGGTGGACAGTGGTCTCACCTTCGATAACCACATCGCCACAACAGTCAGGAAATCCTTCTATGTGGCACACCTCATCACGAAGGGCTTTTCATCCAGAAAAAAGGAGGTCATTGTCCCACTGTACTCATCCCTCATTAGACCCATTATAGAATACAACGCCCCATTTGGTATGTACCTCTCAAGACATCTGCAACAACTGGAAAGGCCTCAGAAATGCCTCACTAAAAGAATCACAGGCCTAAAGCAGATGCCCTACGCTGACCGCCTTAAAAAACTCCAGCTATACTCTGTTGCATATCGTCTACTCAGAGGCGATCTCTGCTTAACATACAAGGCCATGTCACACCGAGAGCTGTTGGACATGCTACACTTAAAGAAATCCCAATCCCTCAGAGCTACACGCTCCAGGGATCTAAACCTTGTCATCACAATAAACAAAACATGCTGGAGGGATAGGTTCCTGACCCAGAGACTCCCCAGACTCTGGAATAGATTGCCCATACATGTCAAGCAGAGTGCCTCTTTGGACCTCTTCAAGAGGAACCTTGACGATTGGATGGGAGAAAGGAAATTCACCCCAGGGATCACGTCAGTCGCCCTGCTAGACAGGGGTCCAGGAAAGTAAATAATGTGGGAAGAAATAGCCAGGGAATTGTTATGGCTAGGCTTGTATAGGCCCTAGGGCTGATAGTCTAGTACCAACCTATGAACCTATGAACCTATGAAGAGATGGTAGAGAACTTCACTATTATGAAGTGGATGCTAGTGAATTTTGCTATTATAGAGACGAGGCTAATGAACTTCACTATTATGGAGAGATGGTAGTGAACTTCACTGTTATGTGAGGTGGTTAGAAAATTTCACTGTTATTGAAAAATGGCTAGTGAATTTCACTATGATGAAAAGGTGGCTAGTGACCTAATGGATGTGTTCAGTTGCCATCAGACACTGACAATGAGTATAAAGTTGTATTTTATTCACCAAGATAACATAGCAGCTTGGGCTTCTCAACATGGAGTGAAATTCTATAACCATGAAGAACTCATACAAACAAACTTAACACTGACTACAAGTAAGTTGTGATATGTGTGAGCAGAACAAATCATCCAAATAGTACAGATTAATGACAGGTGACCAGCAATGTTTGCTGAAAAGCTGTTTTCTGTGATGACTAGATGGATTGCCAAGAATATCATAAAGAACTATTTGAGTTCATATTAAAAACACGAATGTTTACTTACCCGAACACCTAAATGCAGACACATATTCTGCGAACCACAAATACACTGAATGCCCTAAACCACAAAATTCAAAAACTCAAAATGTCATTCTTGTCCCATCCCACCACCCGCTACATATTACCTACACAAACAAACTAAATAAACCACATACATACACTAACCAAAACCCTACTTCTAACCTTAAACTAAACCCTACTTCTAACCCTACACTAAATCTTGCATATACCACCATGTATGCACTTAACTTAACCTGCACCCTAACCCTAAGGTTCGTAACTATCACACACGTACCTTAAAAAGCTATACCCAAACAAACTAAATAATCCACACACATACACTTAACAAAACCCTACTTCTAGCCCTACACTAAATCTAACATACATTACCATTTATGCACTTACCTTAACCCGCACCCTAACCCTAAGGTCCGTAACTATCGCACACTTACCTTACGGAGCTATACCGCAGAAGAGCCAGCCATGATGATTCGACGTTTTGGATTTCGCGCTTCAGGACGATTTATGTTTTCGCGGTTCGATGAAGATGTGTCGGCTTTTAGCTGCTCGGGTAAGTAAACATTTGTGTTTTTAATATAAACCCAGACTATTTCACTATTATTGCATAGTTCCTTATCCAAAGGCAATTTTGCATACTTTCTCCAAAGTTACCTTTCAGAGCATAATTAATGTACATGATGCTGTTTCCTCTGATAAACATTCCTAAAATGTGTTTTAGCATCATCATTAACAGTAACTGCTTAGTGTTTGAAGTCTGCATATCTCTTACCAGATGTTTTAAGTAACCTTTCTCATCTTTTGCATTTTGCCTTAAAACTTACAGTGCTGCTATACTTTAGATATCTTCAACTATATGAGAGATTTCAGCTGTCTGTTGAAACTAAAATTGTTTTTCTTCCTAAAAATTGGTTTCTCCTTTGGTAAGAAAAAACGTATTATGAAACAAGATGCCAGTATGTTCCATTACTACTTCTAAAGAGGAAGTATAGTAAACACATGTTAAAGAGCCTAGGGTCAGTATACTATTTATCAAATACAGATTTCAAACCTGAAGCTTAGAACATTGCTGTGACTTCATACTCTGACTACGTTGTTAACAAACAATCTGCACCTTGAGCAAAAATATTTGATTTAATTTACCCTTGACATCGAGTTGACACCATTACCCTACTGTTTCAAGGATCTGAGATGATAAATAATCATAACCAGTTTCAGGCACACATAAAGCAACCTGGCAACACTTACTTGTATTTAAATACACTAATAAGAGTTTAAAACAAAATAATATTCCATAAAATAAAATCATAAAATTCTATGCACTATGCCATAAATGCCGGCAGCTGCAAAGGAGAGAAAACAAATAAATGACCCTGTGTAAAATATATGGGTTGACAGTATTTTCTAGCAGCTGCTTATGTGCATGAGTTGCATTTCTTTTATGGTATATTTCATAACACATGTGACATCTGGCTGGAGAGGTCTCCAGGGATGTACCTTAAACCAATGAAAAATACTATGCCTGTCAGGACTATATATAATTTTCCTCCAAATCCTGTGACACCTGCACTTGTAGAACTGTGGATCTGTTAATAAAGACATAACAGAATAAGATACATAATCCCATGATAACCAAGGATAAAATATAACTTCTTCTGTCGGGATTTCCAGTCACTTATGATACAAAGAGAAATTCATAGATTGTCATATCTCAATTACTGTGAAGAGAGGTCAGAACTATTTTAAGACGTACACAAACGCATAGACATACACATAGGCACACACTTACCATTGTGTGTGTGTGTGTGTGTGTGTGTGTGTGTGTGTGTGTGTGTGTGTGTGTGTGTGTGTGTGTGTGTGTGTAAATAAACCTTTTTCATACTTTTCAGATGAAAGCACTAAAGTTTTGACCTCTGTGAATTTATTCTATTCAGTCATATTCAAGTCTGCGCTTTGACATAGTTCCTACATTTGTTCTGCTTTTTTATTTTGTTTATGTTTTGCTTGTGATGGTACAGTGGAATTCTTGGGCCTTTGGACACCTCAAACTGGTTAACTTTAAACAGAACACATACGTGCGTATGTTTTCTTATAAATAACCAGTAACAAAGGCAAAACATTTACGATACATTAAGATAAAAAATAGTAATGGTCCTTTGAATTGACATTCATTTATTTCCTTTATATGCAACATTTTGTTGAACAAGTTGATTCATCTGAGTGATTAGTACATTTGCAATGAAGACCTAAGTTAATGGCTGTATTAACTAATGGAAAATGGTCTGGGGCACTGAAAGAAGAACCCCCACACCCCCCACAATCTTCATCATTTCAGCTGTACGCAGACCATGTAGATGTGCTTCTTTGAAGACTGGTTTCTCATAAGTGTAGTGCCCAATTATGCTACTTGCAGAGTCAGCAGATTTTTAATCATCTATCGACTACTTTGTAAGCAATATAGTAACTTAGATTTTAGAAAACTGGGTCAGTCATCTGAAAGCATATTTGTACAAAAGCTACACATTATGTTGAAAAACTAATTTGTTTTAGTCAGTGACAATGGGAAAATAATAATTTGATTTTAGGCTGCTGCTTTATCCTAATTAAAATAAAGAAACTATATTCTAATGAGGTAAACTTCCAAGAGCTACACTGGTGAGTCTGCATGGAGTTTTAATGTAACTATAAATCAGAAGAACAGCATTAGACTCCAGTCATACATTGTTAATCAAACCACACATCAACGGTATCACTAGTAGGCATAAGAAAAAATATTTATAGCAACAGTTTAAATCTGAAATGCCAAGGCACCAAAAATATCCATAATTTATCTGTATATTCATATGTCAAAGACTGCACATTTTCCCAAAACTTATTATGGTCTTGATAATGATGAGAGAAACAAATTTGTTCAAAAATGTTATGACAAAAGCAGTTCAGAACAATGTCAGGGTTCTAGATAATAGCAAAGAGACGGCAGACAGAATTAAACTCTTCATATTAAACTGTGTTGTTTTAAGTCACTGTGTAATTAGTGGTTTGGAAAGTTTGAAACAGCCAGGTGGCTAATGATACATACATACATTTAGTGATAATGCAGCAAAAAGAGATTGTATTTCAATTGGCTATGGGGAACAGTTATAGTAATAATAATAATTATTATTATTAGAAATTAACAATTAAAAAAAGAGCAAAAGGCACTCCTTGGTTTTGTGTTTCTGTACACTGATTTCACCCATAGGAAGTCAAAATATGTTGCTTCACCTTGTTCAATGGTTCAGCCAAGGAATGATGTCATTGCACAAGAGAACATACGTCATCAAGCCAAACTGCTTCATATTTATAATAAAAACAGTCTGATACAATCACCTACTCCAGCACAATGTTAGATCTTTTCTCTGATTTTGTCTGTTTCATTTAAACCAAACTGAAAAGCTTGTTTAATTTCTATTACCTACAGGATTGTCTTATAGCAGTCCTTTGATTTACATTTTACAGACTTCCTGAATATCATGAGAAACCTCACACAGAGAAATTGCTCATGATGCAATAGTCTGATCTCCTTCCTCTGGAACATGAATATCTAGACAGTGCTGGAGTTTTGCCCGTGTCTAGGAAATATTCAGCGGGACGATCAAAGAATATGAATCAACATGTTTTGGTATGGTAACCTCAGCATACTGGTCAGCAGTCTGTATTCTTTAGAACAAAAATGAATTGAAATGTATTGGCTAGAGAACTAGTCCTGCTTAAAAGCAACTACTCATGTAGCGTGTGTTTAACCTAGGGGCATTACAAGTTTAAACAGGTGAAAAGTTTCCAAGCAAAACAGCATGCAGAAAGATCAGAAAAAGTAATGACAGAAGGACTGAAGAGAAATATACTAACAGTAACATTCCTAAAACCAAGAGTAACAAATACTGCTGAAGCTTTGGTAAAGGCAGAGAGAGGGCAGTGCAGATATCAAAGCCATGAAGATGAGGCAGCTATTGTAAAATATGAAAATAAAGGTTCGGCTATGGGAAAAGTGTTGACATCAAGCAGGGAAAGTGGAAATTCAGGAAAGTGTCAACTTTTGTGGGAACGAACAGAAGGTTTCAAAGTTGCAGACATAGTCTAAACAACTTAAAATGTAGTCAAAGTTCAGCATGTTATTATATTAGTAAATATGTTTCTATTTCATATTATGCATTGGTGTGGTCACATACTTTAAAATATGTGTTCCTGGTAGGTTCTATATGCCCAGTAGACAGGAGAGGGCTAATAGAAGGTAGAGAATAGGCTATTCAAACAGATGAACTCATTGTGAACTCATACTGAGTGTTAACTGAAAACCATAATCAAGGAGATTTTCATAATATTAAGTATGTGTAAGAGACATATGTAGAACATTTACTGGACAACAGCAGCAATCTCTCTCATTAAAGTTTTGCAAAGTCTGTTGTCCTAACATATCGACATCTCCTTAAATTTTAAGTTAATTGGCAAAATATATCAATATGCAAAAAAATGAATAAAGCAAAAGGTAGTAAATATCCATTTACAGGAGTGCATATGTTTTAGTGTGTGTGTGTGCGTGTATGTGTGTGTGTGTGTGTGTGTGTGTGCGTGTATGTGTTCATCTGTGATGCCTATATATATGTGTGTGTGTGTGTGTGTGTGTGTGTGTGTGTGTGTGTGTGTGTGTGTGTGTGTGTGTGTGTGTGTGTGTGTGTGTGCGTGTATGTGTTCATCTGTGATGCCTATATGTGTGTGTGTGTGTGTGTGTGTGTGTGTGTGTGTGTGTGTATGTGTTCATCTGTGATGCCTATATATATGTGTGTGTGTGTGTGTGTGTGTGTGTGTGTGTGTGTGTGTGTGTGTGTGTGTGTTCATCTGTGATGCCTATATATATGTGTGTGTGTGTGTGTGTGTGTGTGTGTGTGTGTGTGTGTGTGTGTGTGCGTGTATGTGTTCATCTGTGATGCCTATATATATGTGTGTGTGTGTGTGTGTGTGTGTGTGTGTGTGTGTGTGTGTGTGTGT
>NC_056725.1:583309667-583339667 GCF_019279795.1 Protopterus annectens
AGATATGCACATATAAGTACACATGAGACTTGCAAATTAAGTCAAATGTACTTATTTGCATGTGTTTTCTCAACATAATTGGTCAGCAAAACAGATGATTGACAGTACAACAAGATTACTACAATATCGTAGTTTTGGTACTATATCCTTTTCCCAGTATTGTGCAGTTTCAGATTTGGATATATGAGTAGCAAGGGATGTTGGGGTGCAGTCTCCCCACCTGGGGGCATTGCAGGGGGCTTTGACTTCTTGCAAAAACCTATGGGCAAGATTCATTAAGAGCTATACAATAGCTCGCGATTTGGTATTCAATAAATGGCATGCTTGACATGTAGGGCCACCAAACAAAGGGAAATGACAGAATATGCCAAAGAAAGCATAAAGAGGTGAAGTACATGCTAATTAACCAATCCAACATGGTAGAGGTATTCAGGAAGTTATAAAACAATCATGTGCACTCAGTGTACGCTTTTTCCCTGTTCACCAAAACTTTTTAGAATACAGTGCAATTACATTTAGAAAAAGAAACACGTAAGGGGTCTCTGCTGCTATTATTATGTTGTATGTGCAACATCCTTTAAATCAGGGTGCTACTACTGCTGCCAGATCTCAGGCAAGAAGAAGAGTGTTAAGGCTCTGTGTGACTTATCTTGGACTGCATTACACAGAAATTGCTGAGAGATACAGGGCGGACAGGGAAACACAGGAGAAACTATGCAATCTCTCATCTCTGCCATCCGCTCTAGTGTAGCATTACACATACTAACTACTGGTACTTTTCAGAGACTCACGGGGATATATTAGGGGGGTGTCACAGCATCAGTGTTTGGGATATTATATCAGTTTTTAAATGCAATGCTATTACATGCACTGATCTTATCTGTTTCCCACACACACCACAAGAAAGAGCAATGACCATGCAGGAATTCTATACAGTAGCACACTTCCCTGAAGTATTGGAGGCCATAGATTATACACACATAGAAATAAAAGACTTTCTCAAACTTGCCGCCCCTTCCATCTCCTACCCCATTTCTTTTCTGATTAACCAGTCTATTAAAGAACAATATGTTCTAATTCAATGGAAAATATCTCACATCATACCACTCCACAAAGGTGGACCCTCCAAAGAACTAACTAATTATTGACCCATAGCCATCCTGTCCACCCTTGCAAAAATACTAGAAAAATGTCTCCACAGCCAACTCATTAACTACTTCCTCAACAACAACCTCCAGTCCAGCACACAACATGGCTTTAGACCCAAGCACAGCACTGCCCTCCTAAACTTCATTAATACCATCCATCATCACATGAATGAAGGCAGCTTGTCTCATCCATCTTTCTTGATATGTCGAAAGCCTTCAACACCATATCTCACCAAGTACTTCTCAATAAACTATCTTTCTATGGCCTAAGTTCTTCATCACTAACCTGGTTCAATAGCTATCTTTCCAGTCATCAGCAAGCTACAAAATGGGAAACCTCTCTTTCCCCCCTACTTCCCATCTCCATAGGCATACCCCAAGGATCCATACTTGGTCCTCTTCTCTAAAATATTCACTAACGACCTGAGTTCAGCTACTCAACATGCCTCAATTGTACAGTATGCTGATGATGCTACACTTATCTGCTCCGCCCCCACACCCTCAAGAACTCCAACTTAAAATGCAATCATCTTTTCAGGGCATTGAAACATACCTCTCTCAACAACAACTATTTTTAAATCCCAACAAAACCAAAATCATAGTCTTCAGTAACAAAAAATACAAACCTCCCCAGCCCCTTTTATCACTCATTTCCACAAATGGAACCAAGATAGTCCCCACAAAACACACTAAACTTTTAGGTGTAACCATGGATGAGAACCTCAAATTTGATACACACATTGCTCAAACTGTTTAAAAAGTCCACATCAAATTGTTCACCCTATATAGGGCCAAACCATACCATACTCCCAGTGCCAGGATAGCCACTGCTCACACACATCTGCTATCTAACCTCCTATATGCTTCCCTCATTTTCCCTAATCTTAGAATATTAGACCTCAACAACCTAGAATCATGCTACAACAAGATAGTTAAATATGCCACCAATCAACCACACAGATCTCAACACCGTTTAGCTCTCTCACAGTTAAACTGGCTAGAGCTCCCAAACCTTTTATCGCTTAATCAGCTAACCTTAGTCCATAATATAATCTATTTCCCCAGTAACTGCCCTGCAATCACCCACCTAGATGAACCTAGTAGCAATCTCAGATCTCTCAGATCTTCTAACAAACTCTTACTCAAGGTCTCCAACTCCCACAACTATCATGGTGAATCCTTCTTCTCACACAAAATAGCCAAACTCTGGAACACACTTCCAGAGACTATTACAAAAAACAATCTCATAATCAGTTGAAAGCACTCCTAAAGGAAAATGTCACTAATCATTGGTTGTGCTCTTTTCACTCCCTGGATAACTACAAACTCACTTCCTAGTTCTCATCATAATTGCTATCCTCATTTGTATTATTTGTCTTATATAAAAATAGCACAGTACTGTATGGTGTAATTACTTAGTTTGCACTATTGCCTGTATTGCTCAATCAGTCATATTGTATAAATGCCTGAATTGTTTGTAAACATTATTTGTGTTTGAAATACTGTGAAGCTTTTCTCCCCAGGTCTCTGCTGAAAATGGACCCCTAGCCCAGTTGGACACTACCCGGTAAACAAATGTAATAAATAAATAAATAAGTAAATAAATAATCCCCAGCCAGTGAACAGTGAAAGAGGTACATTAACAGAAAAAGCTTTAAACTCTATAATATGTCAAGTTGTCTGTAATGCCCAAGGATCATCTGTAATCTCTGTGCAGATAACCCAGGCAGTTTCCCTGATTCACACATGTAGCCCACTTGTTAGCTTTAGAGCAGGTTTGATAGGGGTATCTCAGGCACCTCTGCCAAAATACTTACAGTCTGTGCCATGTTGCACAATATAATTCTCAGGAAACTTCAACAAGGACAGCAAGGGGCAAGAATTTCAAGGACCACAGACAGGGCCAGCAGGAGAAGCAGCAGGTAGAGATAAGGAGTCTGAGGGAGCACCATCAGCTGCAGATGGTGCAGGCTGATGGAGGTGTGCACAGTATGCCCTGGCTCTGGCTAAGAGGCAAATGATTGCATGCAGTCTAAGATCACATGCACATGCAAACAGGAAAACTGAGGCCTGTCAGACTAAGTACCCTTATCTTAACCATGCAATGGCTTGTTCTGATAGCATCAGACAGGGGCAGCACCCCAAAGACACAATTTGTACCTGCAGTAAAGAAAAGGTAAGTGTGGAACCTCTAAAGAAAAAAAGTTATATAACTGATTACGCTCATATGGAAATAAGTACATAACTCTAAACAGAACATTTGCCTGAGGTATAGTTGCACTGCTGCTTTTACAGCCCTAGCTTGAAGTGGGGTACTACCTGAACATGAGTGATGTCTGCTGGATGATCATGATCATGACCCCATGGCCTACCATGTCTGGGTGTGGTCTCCTCAATCACTGACAGAGCAGTGGGTGTAATGTCACTGAGGGAGAAGGATCTTGCATGATCATGTGCTCTAACACCAGAAAATGCAGCAACTCTGCAGTCATGTGGATTCCCACCCTCCCCCACCAGACCTTCTATCACAGACATTGCCCAAATCTGTGTCTCATTCATCCTGTCCAAGAAGTTGCCAACACTGTTCAGGGAGTCACTCACATCAGAATGTATAAAGTTTAGCAGTCACACTATCTGTTACAAGGCTTTTGTGGAACATGACTGTGCCTCCACAATGGTGCTACATATATGTCTGGTGGCACCTAAAGACACACCTGCAGCAGAAGGAGAGTGGACAGCAGGAATGCTCCGAGCACCCCTACCAACCCTCCTGTGTGCCTCCATACCCTCTCAATAGCTATGGGGGAAAGCAATCAGCTCTGCAACCAGACTAACTATAATATCCTTAATTGAACATCTCTGTGTCATGGATATGAGTAACTATACTGACTGTGCTCATATTTTGGACACAGTCAGTATGTGCAGGCTTATTGACTGTGTCTGAAATAGGGGCAGGATCCACATCCTAGATATCAAACTGATCATCTGCACCCCCAGACTGTACCTCTTCATCCCATCATCATCATCACAGGATACCCGTACTCTGACAACAGGTGGTAGGAATTCCACTGTGCCACTCTCATGATTACCTATAATAACAAGTAATAAACACAAGAAGCAGAAAAATATACATTGATCACATATTTTCCTTATACGGAAGGCATGTTAAACTCTAACCAATAGCTAAAGCAGCACAGATTTCAATCTCATATAGACCTGAATCAACCTTATCAACAGACATATCAATAACCAAATGTTTGCTTACCATGTGCAGAGGTGCCTATTTGTGAGGAAGGGAAAAGAAAGAAGGCTGATAAGTATCACAATGCAAATGAAACAAAAAAAAGAGAATGATCCCCTTCACAAGTGTAAATTAAAAATGTAGAGGAGGCAGACCACTTCTTAAAACCACCAAGCACATTTTTTATTTAATAAACAATAAAATATATAAGCGCCTTCGTCTCAATATTCCAAAATTACAGAGACTTCATCGGATACAAATTTTAAAACAGCCCAGTTTGTTTTAAACCCTGTAAGGATGACATCACATCCTGATACAGACTCAAAAAGTTTAAAGCAACAGTATGTCTTAAAACAAAATCAGATAGCAGCAGTATTCAAGTTCAAAAATATATTATATATCATGGATATTTTAAAAAAATTTAAACAATATAATAAAACCAATCCATTTAATATAATATAATTAAATTTAGCATTCTATTACCCCAGTTGCTAATAAAAGATAAGCAAATGAAATTGTAAAACAGTAAAAGTAATGAAAAGCTTCCACTAGGAATTGAACCCAGGACTTCGACATATGAAGCAGATATAATAACCACTACACTATTAGCTTTACATAGCCTATTACTGCAAGTGCAATGTCTTATAAGGGCTTTTAATTTTAAAAGGCTACTAATAGACAGGTTGTCGTTCAGTCCTGGCCAGTACATGGAATTCAGTCTCAACTGCCATGCGAGTTCCAGTTTTTCTAATAGGTAGAGCCATGTCCCCCCCACGAATTCTAGGTAATACACATTCCAATATAATGAACTTAAATTCATGTTGTGGAAACCCTGTAATATGTCTCGCTAAGGCATTACTTTCCCAGCCATCTCTTATGTGTCTAAGATGTTCACTAATTCTGGTTTTAAATTTTCTTTCAGTCTTGCCCATGTGAAATCATGGGCAGGAAACACAAATAGCACAATAAACGACCCTCTCTATAAAACATGTAAATTTGCCTTTAACCCAGATATTTGTTCCGTTAATCTCCACACCTTTGTCTGTTTCAATAATGTTGTTAATGGCTGGGAAGGTAATGCCTTAGCAAGACATATTACAGGGTTTCCACAATATGAATTTAAGTTCATTATATTGGAATGTGTGGTACCTAGAATTTGTAGGGGGGCATGGCCCTACCTATTAGAAAAATTGGAACTCGCATGGCAGTTGAGACTGAATTCCATGTACTGGCCAGGACTGAATGACAACCTCTCTATTAGTAGCCTTTTAAAATTAAAAGCCCTTATAAGACATTGAACTTGTAGAAATAGGGTATGCGAAGGTAATATGGTAGTGGTTATTACATCTGCTTCATATGTAAGAAGGTTTTGGGTTCAATTCCTAGTGGAAGCTGTTCATTTACTTTTCATTATTTTTACTGTTTTACAATTTCATTTGTTTATCTTTTATTAGCATATTTACTGGGGTAATAGAATGCTATATTTAATTGTATTATATTAAATGGATTGGTTTTATTATATTGTTTAAATTTTTTTTAAATATCCATGATATATATTTTTGAACTTGAATACTGCTGCTATCTGATTTTGTTTTAAGACATACTGTTGCTTTAAACTTTTTAAGTCTGTTTCAGGATGTGATGTCATCCTTACAGGGTTTAAAACAAACTGGGCTGTTTTAAAATTTGTATCTGATAAAGTCTCTGTAATTTTGGAATATTGAGACTAAAGTGCTTATATATTTTATTGCTTATTAAATAAAAAAACGTGCTTGGTGGTTTTAAGAAGTGGTCTGCCTCCTCCACACTCATTTTTGTGGATTTATTAGTTGAATTGGTTTTGAATTCTTTTGTAAATTAAAAATGTTCTCATACAAAAGTGTACTGAACAGTTGGATCCCCCCAAAAAAAAATGTGCTCTCCTCTATTTCTCCATGACTGTGTCATCTGACTCAAAGTTATTGCTGGCTCTATATATATCAAATATCAAAAACATATGCATATAAAGATATAAGAATGACAGTTGCATTTTGTGTATCTTGAAGGTCTGCTTGTGTCACTCTGGATCTGTTGTCTGCATATGCACCAACATCAAGTATTCTGTAGGAACACTCTACCAAGCTATGTGGATCTATGACAGTAGACCAGAACTCCTCTGTTTTAGTTACTGGTTGTTCAGTGGCAGGGCCACCCCCCATACCCACCTGCTCTGGGGTAATTGCTACCACCCTGTGGTGAGAGGACTTTATCATATCACCTAACTGGCGTCGGATCTGGGAGAAACTTTTCCCATGTCCTCTGACAGCATTAGTTTTAATGTCATCAACCAGCTGCTGTCATATCCTGTCTTGGGCACATTGGTCCACTCTACCTCTCTCTAACAGAAAAGTGCCATGGTAACATAAAGCCTGGACAATTACCTCATTTTCTGCATCAGTGTATGGTGGTTTGTGGGATACATATTTCTTTTTGGCTGCCATATCCCTGTATGAGATAAATCAGAAAGCAGATACATAATTATATATATACATTATTTGTCATTAACTACAAGTCTGATAATGTGTTCCAAAAAGTTCATTTTTGATGTTGCAATGACATGTGACAAGGATGAATGTGTCTCTTGAATGCACTTCTTGCTCTGGTCATTGCTATATATATCCATTTATTGCATTTAATTTACTGTCAGCTTTTTTCTCTAGCATATTTTTTTTCTAATACCTTTTCCATTTCCTCTGTGTTCAGCAGTGATAAAAAATGGTTTAATGTCTAAGGAAAAAAGTGAAAATTATTTACACTGCCTTATGACAAGGGTGTACTCAGGCATACTCTGTACTCTACTGAGTATTTTTTTCTGAGCATCACATCAACCTTTTTAGGTCATATGATGTCTGCAACTGTCTAATTGAATGCCTTTAACGGCAAGTACAATATTGCTAATCTAAAAAAAATAGTTTTAATAGTTTTAGGGGGAATACCTGAAAATGTTACTTACAGTTATTAAGTGTTGGGTCCAGCATTTTGAGAGATGAGTCTATTTTTAAGTGAGGTGTCCAAGAGGAGTAGCACTAAGAGCTTCTGAGTACAAAATGGAATTTGCTTGCTACACCCCTGCCTTATGGACAGTAAATCTACCTGGCAATTTATCCCATGGGTTGGCTTCCCAGCTGGTACAACAATATTTAACATTGTGTAAGCCCCAATGACACAAATTATCACAATTAATCCTGACTCTCTCCTTCCAAACTGCAAGGAGTAAAAGCTTTGCCATTAAGCATTCCATTGTTGAACACTGGAACCTGTGTCAATAGGTTGAACGTCACACATGGCAAAGCTCTGTGCCATGTTTCACACCTTTACTGCTATGTGATGTAAGTAGTGCCAGTGTGTCTGCCAAGGAATCCATCTGCTTTCAATTGCACGAAAGCAGTTGTCAAGGTTGTACATTCATGTGCACAACCAGTTACCTGTGAGATTTGAATTGGGTGCCAATTCAAACAGATTTTGTTAGCTTGACATTTACAGACATGGTTGGTGAGAGAGATAATAATGCTAAAAATGGAGTACAAAGGTGGGATGTCGAGGAGTCCATTATATTTGTGGCACTCCTCATGAAATTCTGCAGTCATAGGCTGCTGCAAGGGGATGATACCAAGTCTCAGGATAAGGCTGAGGCTTTCTATAGCTTAGCCAAGGCTGCTACCAGTGCATCTGGCATTCCATGCACTGGAGAACACTGTCATCCTCACTATAGTGACCTTAAGAAGCACAAGAAAGACCTCCCAAGCTAATGGGCAACTGAATTAAGGACTGTGAACACACCTCAGTTGTGTGAGTATTTTGAACTGTCATGCATCTATGACATAGCATTAGTGATTTAGCCAGCCAATATATATATATATATATATATATATATATATATATATAAATAAATGACTTTATGTACTGTACAGATGCAGAGGAAATAGCTGCAAACCATGAGGTATAGCTAGAGAGATTAACTCACCTTAAAGAGGGATGGGGTAAGTATGTCTGAGGTCCAAATTCAAGCCTGAAATGTTTTATCATTCCCTCAGTCAGTGGCATAACTCAGTCTTCACCTAAGTCATGCGTGCCTTCCCAATAACTAGTGCTACTTGCCTTAGGCAATGAGAACAGCAGCTAACTGTATACTGGTTAGATACCACGAAGCAGCAACTACTTGTTATAACTGGATATGTATTTACAAAATATTAACAGCAATAATATATAAGGAAGAATCCAGTTATGGTAACTGCAATTATTACATTTGAATGCATATTTCCTATCCATCAGAGGGGAATAAAGGATGCTATCTGGTATATCATAGTAGTGAGATTTGCTTATTTTATGACACAATAATATGTTCCCATCATATATGTATGTGACAAAGATGTACAATAGTAAATTATCACAATTGTTTATGTGTTACCAAATAAATTTATTGAAAAAAAATACAGTGCTGTAACATGCCATGTATCTAATTATCTGTTTCTTGGCTCCCCGCCCTTTCTCTTTTTTATTTATTTTTTGGGGGGGTTATAATTTATTAACATTCTGCTGTTTGGATACCTTGCTGGTGAAAAATAAATGATCAACACAGCAGAGAGGTTGACACACCACTGTGACTCAGCATGCCATACCTCCAAAGATGGCAGCACAGACACTTAACACTTTGTGTTTATATCATGTCAGTGTTACCGCTACAACCCCTGCCTTACCTGCTCCAACTTAGTCAGGTAGCTCTGCTCTGGCTGCTAGTAAAGTGGTATCCTCTGGGATCAGTTCCAATGGAGGTGGCAATTTTGTCACCAGGGTTGAAATGGTGCTGCATCAGAATGCAAAGATGAAGCCACATCCATCACTGACCCAAGTGGCAGGAGACAGTGATGGCAGGTCAGAGGGCGAGGACTAGATTCTCAATGCTCTCAAGCTGGATGTGGGTGATCCTCTAATGTCCTCTGCCTATCCCCAATCATTGTGCCCCCAACCATGTGTCTCCATCACCATCCCTGTCTGGCTTGTATGCCCTGTATGTCTGTGAATGCTTCGTAACCTACCCTACATGCCTGACCCTCTCATTCCTAAGCACCTTTCTCAACATTCCTCTATCTCACATTAAAATAATAAAAATGGGCACCTGTCCCACAAAAAAAAATTAAGTCCCACACATAGATCTCCAATTCTCCTATGTGTCATGTTGACATACTTGATTTGGTCCAATTGGCCATACAATGTTATTCTGTTGTTGTTACCTGTCAATGGTGTGGTGGCTCTCCAAGGTCATGAAACTGTGTGCACAATTGTACACTCATGTTGTGAAAAAAGTGGATAGGTATGGTCAACTCCCATGAATATCCTTCAAATTCTTGTATTATTTCCCCTGTGTCTTGCCCTCTGCTTGCCAACCCCATTTCACTACAATGCTATCCACTCCTTTTCAAATATTTAATCTGGTCAAAAAAAGAATTCACACACAGCACACATAGTTATAATTGGCCCATGGAAAAACCTTCAGAATTTGCAGAGAGTTTGGCATAACAGAGCAATGGTGAGATACAGTGAATGCTGTTTAACTTCTTAATGCAAAAGTTGTTGATTTCAATGCAATCTGCAGTGATCAGGTTACTTTTGCACAAATGTGTTTAAATCCACTGCACTATGGGAATTTAGAGGAAGGGTAGACTAAAGGCTTTACTGTGATACAGTTGATATAACAGTTCTTACACTGCTGGATAAAGTATGAGTTCCTACGTGGCATGTTAAATGGTTACCACCATTTGTAGCCTGAGGTATTTGCATAGTGTCATGGGTTAAATTACAGCTATAGATCAATTTATTAATTCATGACATTTCATACTCCTATCATATTTTAGCTGCAAATGCCTGTATTTCTTACCATTTACAGCATTTTATTAACATAAAATTTGAATAGTGCAGCAAGACATAATTTGCACAAATACTGCAGCCAGATTAGGGAAACTTATTAAGCCAACCTTATCCTGCTTATGTTTTTGTGTTTGTTGCTCTCTTCTAGCCCATATTTCCCTCTAAAACAAGCACTTTAGTGTACAGAGCATGGTAAGTTAATGATAATTTAATTCATAAAAATAATACACCATACAGATGTTCCTACTTAAATGTCCCACAAAGTATATCACTGTTATTGCCCTCTGCATTTTGTCTGTCAGTCTCTGTTTACCCCTACTGCTGCATTAAGTTGTTACTGTGCTTTAATTGTGTTATTCAAATCATGTACAGTAGTAATTCTTTTGTGGACTGATGAGCTAATGCTCACACGTATAGATAGATTTTTGACTAATCTTGAAGGTTCTAATCCAGCTATTAGCTAAGTGTTACTGACAGTATTTGGTACACTCTTTTATGTGTAGCTGTTGGTTGCATATTGTTATGAGTCAATATTATCCTGCTTCTGTCATAAGCTACTTTGTCCCTGCCTCCGTCTCACCCTGTTGATGTATCGTCTTCCTTTTGCATCATCATTCTTCTACCACTGCACTTGCCCAATGGCTTACACCTGGGCAACAGTTGCAAATAAGGCTAAATGGAAGTACACAGCTTATGGCAATATCTTGTGAATTTATCGCCTTTGGCTGCATTACTATGTCACACTTCACGACACTGTGCTAAGCTATGTTTATTCAGTTTAATGTACTTATCAATAAGCTGAAGTGTTTTGTGTACAGATTACAGTGGCCAACAGGTAAAGAAAATGAATACATACTTTCATGTCTGCTAAAATCTATTCTCAAGTGTTAACTAGCAGATATATGACTTCCTACATGGTCTGCTTAGTTAATACTCCGGTAAAAAGGTTTTTGTTGGAATACTCAAAAGGTTCAAATTCAGAAAGATGAAAAAAGTTTCAGAATGTTTTGTCTGACTCCTGTGGCTGTAAATGTTAGCTACACCTTTCCTCATACATCATTATCATGCTGATATGTTAATTTGCCTGCTCCCTATTGTGAAGCCTGTCTTGTATAGATATTTACATGAAAGTCAGCATAGTACAACCAAGGCTACTGCTAATTCCCATTCTAAGTTCAACACTTCAAGATATGATTACACATGCGCTAACACTTTGCCATCAATAGCGTAATTCAGTGTGGCAGTGTTGCACTCAAAAGTAACAAAAAAAAACAAAACAATACAATATCACATAATTATTTTTTACATTGCACAACATTAATATGTCTACATTACTTTTATCAATGGGTAATATTTTTTTAAACAAGAAACATTATTAAAATTCTCACATATGACATAGCCAATCATACATTTAAATAAATTAAAACAAACCATATTGGCATAATTGTAGTTGCAAACATTATACATCACAAACCATATTGACATAATTGTAGCAGCAAACATTATACATCACTTATAATCTATCCAATCATTGTCAGTCAAACATTACATAGTTCATTCAAATCCTGCCTTTTTTAAACTTTATTCCTCCTTTGCATATATGGATGCCACAATTCCCATTTTTCTTAGGACATTTGCTCCTACCCTTTTCTAACAATCCCAGTTCCAGTTGTTTTCTCTCTATTAATATATTCACTACTTTTAGTAAAGTGGGTTTAGACTTTGATATCTATTTTCTAGTAATTGCTTTTTTATGGCAGCCACCATAATTAGACTCAGCAAGGCCTTATTATATCTAAGCAATTTCGATTCTGTATCATAGCTCAAAAAAATAATTTCCTTAGTTACACCAGTTTGCTCACCCAGTATCTCTGACATAACAGTCTGCAGAGAATCTTTAAAGAAGGCCAATTCATTACACTCCCAGAAAATATGTTCCCAGTTATCTCTTTCTTCCCTGTCACACCACCAGCATTAGTGGTCTACCTGAAGAAAAATTCTTTCAAGTCCATTTGAGATATAAAAATACCTGTGTAAACACTACCAAGCAAAGATCCTAACTTTTCTACACTTTGTTGTATATTTGGGAGACATGCATATATCCCCTGATTTCAGAACAATGGTCGACTCTGTTAATGCAGTCATTTAATATATGTCTGCTTTTGCATGGTGTTACAAGTTTGGTTAACCTATTCTCACATAATCTATTACTGTTATTCTGCAATGTACTATCCCATGTATGACTCACATATTTGTCTTGTCTATGCACATAGTGCAAATATAAGACAATACAAGTGTTTAATCATCCCTACTTGAAGTTGCAAGAAAATTGATTGATAATCCACTGATGTACAACAAATGTCTGTTGCATCTCATAATGAAAAATGTGTCAGTGCCTCTCACAATAATACACTGTACGTGAAGGACATGTCTAAATTTTAGCACAGAAGTATATAATTACATGAGCCAATTAATGTAATGTTACATTGTCCTGTACATACATATGCATTTGTTGCACAGTCTGTGATAACACAGTACCATCTGTTCTAAACAGTCGATTTTCACGAAGTTCAAAATGTGCTGCTTCACATTATTAATGTCAGTCTTCTCCAGTAGTACTTGTGACTACTGCATTGCTTTCTAGATTGTGTAAATAGATAGGATGTTCGATGCTTAGCATAAGAATGTGTGTGTGTGTGTGTGTGTGTGTGTGTGTGTGTGTGTGTGTGTGTGTGTGTGTGTGTGTGTGTGTAAAATGCTTAGTGTTGTATCCACTCCCACCGTGAAAATAATGCATTTAACTTTTTACACTGTTCCTGTATCCCTCTTTTTACAGAAACATCCTCTATGAAACACACTGATGAGGTCATCCTGACAAAAGTACACTCTCTACCCTTTAAGAGTCAGGCTTCTCCTGTAGCACTTGAAATTAATGCAGTGCTTTCTACATCATGTAACTTGGTATGTAGGAGTTTCAGTAGTCAGTACAGGGGACTTGTGCACATGTGTGATTGGGAATGTTTACAGTTTATCCTGGATTAGTGTTTTAAAATGATTACTCCACCATCCCCTAATCCTACCTTTCACAACCATAACTTCTTTTCAACACAAGGGTGTAGGTAGGCATACTGTTTGTACAATACTGAGTATAATTTTCTATTCATTACTTAAAGAAACCATGGCTCTTTTAGGCTATACTATGTCTACAACTGTCTGAATTAATGCTTCCAATAGGAGTCTCATAGACTGAAAAAAATATGTTTCATGTTTTTAGAGGAAAAGTAATGCAAACATTTCTTAATTTGGGGGTGCATTTCCATTTTTCAAATGACAGGTGGTTTGTGGGGCAACATTAAGAGCACACAATTATGAAATTATACTGTATGGCTACACCTGTGATGCAACACCTTGATGAGGTCATTCTTTCTAAAATGAACTACCACACTTTAAATGTCAGAATTCTCAAACGGTGCTTGCATTTCTTATAGCATTCTCTAGAATGTGTTAATAGGTAGGAGTTTCAAATACAGCAGTACTTAACTTCTACAATTCTGTGTCTGATTGCAAATGAATTCAGGATTGGTTTACACACATTTACAGTGACAATTTTACACCCCATATGGTTGTAAAAGTCATTTTATAAGACATATCTTCTTGGCAATACACTGCTGATCCCATACCTTCATAGAAACTGTGAACACAGTATTCTCCTGTGGTACTGGCTGCAGATAATGTACTGTATAGATGGTGTAAGTGGCTAGGTAGATGGTTCAAGTCCATCCTTGCTTAAATAGCATGACTGTGTTATTGTTGTATACCGTTGGCTGCTTCACAACCACCTTTATGTACACTTCCACTTATGAGATGGATTTACAGTACCACACTGCTGCACTAGCAAATCCTAGCATTCCCAAGGAAATAACTTTTTGACCGCACAATGATTACACAATACTACTAAAACCACGGTACCTTATAGTCTGAGTGTGAATTCTCCTGTGTTGTGTGACTTTGATGCTGTGCTTTGTACATTGTGTAACTACATATGTAAAAATGTTGAGGCCCACTGTGAGTGTGTCTTTCACCCTCATACTATGTATACTACTCTTCAAATGCATGTATGATGCGTAGTTGTACAGTTTTATTGTGCTCTTTGACCACTTTTTTATCATAAACATCCAGCTGATAAACAGTGGTGATGTTATCTGTTTATCTGTGTACTGTCCCAGTTGTACTTCAACATGTTTTGTGGCACTTGTAATTCAGGCACTAATGTTTAGCTTATGATCTTAGCTGATGATATTGGGTATTCAGTTCAAATTCAGCCATTAATGTTCAGAATACATTGTATCAGTCTTATTCTGACTGTACATGTCACTAACATTGTGGCCAGCTGTGTACATGTGTACATGTTGATTCTTGTTGCAAAAAAATGTTGATAATTTCTCACATAGCAATGCTTTTATTCAGAGTAATGATGCCATGTGATTACATTTTCCTTACATACCGTATGTAGTACACATTATGCTCTGGCACGAGGGAATTTGACAACATTCTGTATGTTATCGAATTAGTACAGCAATTGCAGGCACACATATCACTTTCAGCAATAACACGATGCATTGCCTTCACATACCACTGCTGTCTGGCACAGCTGTTTGACAGTTGTAGTGATACTTCTACCTTGTGCATTCATCCTACACAGTATCGTGTATTTGCATTTTCTGTCATTAATTGCTCGTGTTCAACATCCACATTCAGTGCCTGTTAGCATTGTTAGACATTATACTTTAATGCATAAGTGGCATCCGCCACAGTTATAGGGTGCCCATTTACAGTGGAAGAACCATCCCATTTATCTCAAAGAGGTTGTTTACAGTACTAGGTGGGCAGATTGGTCTGACAAGGGGAATGATTTTTCTGAGTGATGATACAGAATCAGAATTGCTTAAACATGGTAAGGCCTTGCTGTGTCTAATAATGGTGGCTACCAAAAAGCAGTTAATAGAAAATGGAAATCAAAATCTAAAGCAACTATACTGGATTAAGTGAATATAGTAACAGAGATAAAACAACTGGAATTGAGATCTTTAGAAAAGGGAAGGAGGAAACTACAGAGGAAAAAATGAGAATTGAGGGAACAATACATGCAAGGGAGGAATGAGGCTTAAAAGGTGGCAGGACTTGAGCTATATAATGTTTCAGTGAAAAAGACTGGGTAGATAATAAGTGATGTATAATGTTTAAATCCAACAACAAATAAAAATAATCCCAGCGGTATAAATACCTCTCTGCTTCCAGTAAAAAATATAACGAAAAATCCAAATAATAAAGCTGAGAGGTAACCAAGGCACACATAAAAATCCAGCATGAACTGTGAGATAAATGAAAAATTAACACCGATTTAAAAAAATATATAAAATAAAGTCTTGTTTATTACTGAAATAACTGGTAAGCGCTTTCACCATAGCTTCGTCAGACCGTTAAAATTGAAACTCATACTTCACACAATTTATAAACTTCATTTGATGACTCAAACAGAGTAATTAGCCCATTTAAAGCAACATCACTAAATACATCTTGTAACATAGTATCCGTTGCAAGATATCATTGCCTATTACAATAAATTCTGGTTAGTTTATAGTGCACACTTCTGTACGCTTCATAATTTAACATATGCATTAAATGTTAAATAATCTTTGCAGTAGTTTATAGAAAATATGAATAATGTTATTTCATGCATCATTATTAAACTTGCCCATTGTTGTTGTGCATGATATGACACTGAAACAATAACAGATCTTTACACTAAAAAGCTAGCATCTAGCGCAAATGCCCATCATGAATTACTGATATCATAACCACATAAAATATAAACATTCTTCACAACTTTAAAATCAATCAATTCTCATGAGCTGGAATAAATAAGCATAAGTGACACATCAAATACATGTTCTACATTAGAGCAGCTTGCGATGTAATACGCATAGAATCACGCTTGCCCATACTATTAACAATCATCAAAGCAGATAATATACTAATTCTTCACATTGTATGGTAGCAGGATAGCATTTACAAACATATGTACTATGATGAATGGTGAGAGCTAGCAGATATTCACCATCCCGCTATCCAACTACCAAACCTCCACGTAAATAATATATCAAATACAAAAATGGAAGATGCACATGGTACATCTCAATGCTCTTAGGATGATATACAGTGACCTCCACATGAGCACCATACCATACAAATAACACTGTTCATATAACTATTTAACTACCCCACTAACAGGTGAACCACGCCACCCATTATGTAAAGCTCAAAGCAGTGCCAAAAACATCAACCAAGTATATAACTTGGACCAACCACCACCAAAAACCACATGATAGAGTGGTAATTGTATATATATATATATATATATATATATATATATATATATATATATATATAGATATGTGTACATAAAAATAATCCACTGCATTCAATTACCCATAGAAAGGGGGGTCACTTTGTAAACTATCAGAAAGGCTTGGAAATATCGCTTAAACATCTTTTTTAGAATTTAGTAAATATAAGCAATGACGTAAAATGTTCTCATTTAGCTTTTAACCATCTGGCTCTAAGAATTGGTTTTAGGGAGGCCCTCTTGTTAAGGCATTTACCTTTATCAGCCCTTAACCTCATAATCCAATCAATTTCTCTACACTCAGTAATATTACGAATATTCTCTTTTCTAACTGAGGGAATAATATGGTCAATGGCCATAAATTTAAAATTATGATTGTTTCCCTCATTAGCTACATGTTTGGCTAGGGCATTGGGTTTTATACCCAATCCTTATAGCATAAAGGCACTCCCTAATCCCAGTGCGAAGCATCCTGTTGGTTTTACCAACATAGAATGCTTCACATTCTTGGCAAAAAATTTTCTGTATTACATGAAGCTGTTATATGAAAATAGTAAGTGTGTCCTGTTTCAGAGTGAACAAAAGAATTATCTGTAGAGATGTAGTCACAATAGCTACACTGTCCACATGGGTGTGTTCCTTTATAATCATGGAGCATATTATTCCTATTAGGGTAGCACAAAAGCCTTTTCAAATTTGGTTCATTCCTAAATTGGAAACTGGGTCGATCGCCCACTATCAATTTGATATCCTCATTGCTAGTTAGAATGCGCCAATGCTTATTAACTATGTCCATCACTATTTTTCTATCATTCATGTAATACATAGGTACTCTTATTGGTTTATATTTATTCTCCTTCCTTGATGGATAATATAGACGATTTGTAGATGACATCTTTTTTATATGGCAGGGCAGCAGAGAGGATTTGACAAATTATATTACAGTAATTAATAAAATGACCCCTTATTTGAAGTTTACCTGTGAGTTCTCAGATATCAAGATCCATTACTTAGATGTATATGTAGAGAGGGTTATGGATGATTTAGTTAACACAGGAATGTATCGTAATCCTGTTATAGGAATACCCTCCTACATAGATCTAGTATGCATCCCCAGTACATATTCGATTACATTGTTAAAGGGCAGAGTATGAGAATATCATGGTTATATGCCTTGGAACAAGGTTTCCAACAAGAAATCAATAACTTTAAATATAGGCTGATTCAACATGGTTATACAGAAGTAGAAATTGATGAAGGGTTATTGAATATAGGAGATCCGAGACTTAACAAGGCATCGCCATATTTCTCTGAACAAATATATTATCCATCAAGGATGGATAACGAGAGGGCCTCCCTAAAACCAATACTTAGAGCCAGACGGTTAAAAGCTAAATGAGAACATTTTACGTCATTGCTTATATTTACTAAATTTTAAAAAAGATGTTTAAGCGATATTTCCAAGCCTTTCTGATAGTTTACAAAGTGACCCCCCCTTTCTATGGTTGATTGAATGCAGTGGATTATTTTTATGTACATATATATATATATATATATATATATATATATATATATATATGGTTCTACCTGACTTCGACAGCGCAGAAGACCGACAGCGAATTGAGCTCCAGAAGACCGAACGAAGAAGACCGACGGAATCGCGAGTGGCAGAACATCGACAAGGCAGAAGACCGACACGACGGATGACAACACCAACGCCGAGGATGCCGACATGGGGAAAGGCTGTGTGAGTATGCAGGTAAGTGTGGAGATTGACGGTCTGTGGGGATAGGGGTGGGTTAAGTGAGTTAGGGTTAGGTAGCGATAGGGGTGGGTTAAATGAGTTAGGGTTAGGGAGGCGATAGGGGTGGGTTAAGTGAGTTAGGGTTAGGGGCCAGAGGGTGGGGTTAAGTGAGTTAGGGTTAGGGAGGCGCAGGTAAGGACCTTAGGGTTAGGGTAAGGTTTAGTGTGGGCTTGTAAGGATTTTGCTGTGCTTGTGTTGTGTGTGTGGTTTGTGGAATGGGGATGTGTTTTGTTTTTAATTGTGATTGTGGTGTGTGCAGTGTATGGGGTTTCGTGTTTGTGTAGGTTATTGGTTATGTGTGGTTTCGTGTTTATGGACTGTCGAATATGTGGTGTCGGTGATGTGCTTGTCGGTGTTGTGTGGTTTCGGCTATGTCAGGTAGAACCATATATATATATATATACAATTACCACTCTATCATGTGGTTTTTGGTAGTGCTTGGTCCAAGTTATATACTTTGTTGATGTTTTTGGCACTACTTTGAGCTTTACATAATGGGTGGCGTGGTTCCCCTGTTGGTTGGGTAGTTAAATAGTTATATGAATAGTGTTATTTGTATGGTATGGTGCTCATGTGGAGGTCACTGTATATCATCCTAAGAGCATTGAGACGTACCATGTGCATCTTCTATTTTTGTATTTGATATATTATTTACGTGGAGGTTTGGTAGTTGGATAGCAGGATGGTGAATATCTGCTAGCTCTCACCATTCATCATAGTACATATGTTTGTAAATGCTACCCTGCCACCATACAATGTGAAGAATTAGTATATTATCTGCTTTGATGATTGTTAATAGTATGGGCAAGCGTGATTCTATGCGTATCACATCGCAAGCTGCTGTAATGTAGAATATGCATTTGATGTGTTACTTATGCTTATTTATTTCAGCTCATAAGAATTGATTGATTTTAATGTTATGAAGAAAATTTATATTTTGTGTGATTATGATAATAGTGTGGGTAAGCGTGATTTTATGCGTATTATATCGCAAGCTGGTTTAATGTAGAACATGTATTTGATGTGTCACTTATGCTTATTTATTCCAGCTCATGAGAATTGATTGATATTAAAGTTGTGAAGAATGTTTATATTTTATGTGGTTATGATATCAGTAATTCATGATGGGCATTTGTGCTAGATGCTAGCTTTTTAGTGTAAAGATCTGTTATTGTTTCAGTGTCATATCATGCACAACAACAATGGGCAAGTTTAATAATGATGCACGAAATAACATTATTCATATTTTCTATAAACTACTGCAAAGATTATTTAACATTTAATGCATATGTTAAATTATGAAGCATACAGAAGTGTGCGCTATAAACTAAACAAGATTTATTGTGATAGGCAATGATATCTTGCAACGGATACTATGTTACAAGTTGTATTTAGTGGTGTTGCTTTAAATGGGCTAATTACTCTGTTTGAGTCATCAAATGAAGTTTATAAATTGTGTGAAGTATGAGTTTCAATTTTAACGGTCTGACGAAGCTACGGTGAAAGCGCTTACCAGTTATTTCAGCAATAAACAAGACTTTATTTTATATATTTTTTAAATTGGTGCTAATTTTTCATTTATCGCACAGTTCATGCTGGATTTTTATATGTGCCTCGGTTACCTCTCAGCTTTATTATTTGGATTTTTCGATGTATAATGTTTGCAAATGGGAGTGTGTCAGTATGGTTTGTGATGTAAAATTTTTGCAACTAGGATTGTGTCGGTGTGATTTCTTTTCATTTATATAAATGTATGATTGTCTATGTAGTAAGTGATGGTTTAATAAAGATGTGTTTTGTTAAAAACAAAAAGAGGCAGGAATCGAATAATTTATGTAATGTTGCTTAGATTATATGATATATAGCAATATATGTTAAGTATAATGTTTGTAATGTTAATACAGTTTGATTACTTTTATATGAATGTAAATTTGCCTCTGTCACAAGTGATAATTTAATAAAGGTGTTTGAAAAAAAATAGGGTGTTTGCAGCGCATACATGTGATGTGATAAATAGGTCTAGTGTCACAGTTGTTAAGACTTCCAAAGTGGCGCTGGTAGTTCACCAAATATTTGGTAGAGTCACATAGCTTGCTGTTCATTTCCTGAAAGGGCAACATTATATCAAAGTATTGATGTTACATAAACACCATTGTATTCTCATCCATTTTTATACTGGACAATGATATATAGGGTCCCTATTAGGTAAATGAAAAATCAAAATCTCAAACGGCTGACAGTTCGAAAATGTCGTTCTTCGAAATCGCTATTGTGAGATCGTGGTACAGTGAAGATCGAAAAATTTGCCTTTTCCTCATTGTAATGTGATCTCAGAGTTGGTATATATAATTATTGGGGGGGGGGGCACAGCCCCGCACAATACCTATTTCAAAGAATGGCATTTTCGACTTTTAAGCCGTTCGAGATTTCAATTTTTCATTCATATAATACGGACCCGAGATATATATATATATATATATATATATATATATATATATATAAATATATATATATATAGATAGATATATATATATATATATATATATATATATATATATATACACACACACACACACACACACACACACACACACACACACACACACACACACACACATACACACACACAGTATATATCATCACAGGTGGTGACTTCATGGCAGGAAAATAGTTATTTGGGGCATGTCATGCTGTCACTGCTCCTGTGGCACATGCATTTAGTACTGGCTTGTATGGCATACCTACACATATAGACTGTGGCTCAGTTCTAGGACACTGTGTATACTACGTGATGGAAACAGCTTCTTTGTCAACGGAGGATCGATACTGCACTGCTCACTGTTGTGTGGACAGTACTATGTGTAGCTCCTGTCCAGCATTCTGACTAAATGTGATTATTCATATTATATTTGTAACTCCTTTCTTAATGTACACATTCAGGTCACTTATTTGTGACAGCCTCCATTGCTATCTGATGTGGCACAAGCAGTCAATGCAGAGGTCTGGAGAGAGTCTAGTATAACAAGCAAGGGTTTGAATTTGGGTACATTTGTCTCTCCATCAAGTGTGTCAGACAGCAGTAGCTTAGACACAGACGACAGCTATGGCACAGTCAGAGGGCCTCCTTTTTCAGGCCTTATCCTATAAGGTAGAGCATCCATACCCCTTATGATAGGAAAGTGCTGTAAGCCCTTCAAGGGTTTCTTCATGACATGATTGATATGTGTATTTCTGTGTACTCCATAATTGCTATGCATCTATGTGATATCTGTCTTAGCATGTGTTCAAAAAAAATGGCATGATGTGAATATTTTTTTTGTTATTCACTGCTGACAGGTATTACCTAGTCCCACAATAATTATGCTCTGTATTGCATGTCTTCATCCAGACATTTCTTTTTTAAAACAATTGTTTTCAACATGCTATTCAGCTTAATGGCAGATGAGGAATTCTATAAACATTTATTACTGTATCACATGCTACCAGACCATCAGAAACTGTGATTGGTCCTCTGTTGCAACACTTTCTTGTGTGTTGCTACTGTTGAATTGCTGTTATGTTACTGTTTCCTGCAATTCCAAATAAGCATGCCCAGCATGATGATGTCTAACATGTTTGCAAATTGGCAATGGAAAACTTGTCACTTATGTATGCTGTGTGTTATTAGATTACCATTTAGCATTTATGTGACTATACAACACTTGCTTCTCTATTACTTGTTCATAGGAGATAAACCCCTTTCCTATGGGTGATACTGGCATTTCTTTGCAAAAACATTGTGCATTTCTGATATACTTGACATAACAACTGTAAAGTCCATTTGTTTTTGTGTATACATGCTGAGGTGGAGAATACAGCGATGAAGTTGGCTTGCATACATAAATTCCCTGCATATACATGTTATAAGCAATAACTGCAGTCTATGCGTTCTTCCCATAATGCAACCTATGTCCTTGATAACTATTATCTCAACTTGGATTTATTAACACAGATATCACATTTTCACTCCCCTTTGTTACACTGCAGCTTAATATCCCTATCACATCCTTTGTTAGCATACTGTTTTTTATGTAAGTGCATAACTCTGGTAATCTCATTGACATTAATTATCATTACAGCAATATTGCAAGATTTATGTTAGAAATGCTTCTTTGACATTTCAGCACATTTGCCTGCAGTATATGGGTACACCTTACCCCTCTCCCCTTCCATATTAATTAATTATGCAATATAGAAAAAAAATATTTTATGCGCAATGCCCCCATTTCACTTCCTCTCTGTTACTATTCTTTCCATGTACTTACCGTAATATTTATGGCCTACAGCAAATGCTGATGTCTTAGCTTTGCCTATAAGCAAGCAGTTTTGTTTAGATTCTGTGCTTATGATTGCAAGCACCTATCATGACCAGGAACACTATTGCTGCCCATGAAAAGGTGCTTGCAAATGTGTAGGAGCAATGAGCAGTGTGTACTGTATATTCATTTATCGCTGCTGCTCATTGCACTAACATGCTTACATCATGTAGGCTTAGCACAAAGTTGACATGATTGATGAATCCCAGGGTATTTTTTTCTACTTTTGTCTGAATTAGTAATATCAACATTTGAGAATTTTGATAATTTTTACTATGCCCATGTATAAATCTCTTTTTCTTTCAGATTTTCCCAGTCAGGGGTCACCACAGCGGATCACCTGTCCGGTCATGATTGGCAGTGGAGTTTTTACAGTGTCGAGTTGCCAGCCCAGCACCCAACATTCAACAGAAGGCACACATAGGCATGTACTCATGCCTAGGGCCAATATTAGAGTGTCCAATCCACCTACAGCATGTCTTTGGGATGTGGGAGGAAACAGGAGCACCCGGAGGAAACACATGTGACCACAGGGAGGACATTCAGACTCTGCACAAAAGGCACCCCAGCCATATTAAAAATGCATGTATGCATACATTTTATACATATACATGTAGATATTTACAGTATATATATATATATATATATATATATATATATATATATATATATATATATATATATATATGTGTGTGTGTGTGTGTGTGTGTGTGTGTGTGTGTGTGTGTGTGTGTGTGTGTGTGTGTGTGTGATTATATATATGTATGTATATAAGATTCACAGTGAATGGCACACAGAATTCAAAATGTGGTGCATGGACTGAAAATTCTAACTCCACAAATAAAATCCAGAAAATAAGAGAATTAAGAACAAATTAATGTTTGTTCTATAACCCAGCAGGCATCAGTAAAAAAGCAGACCAGTTTCTTAAATGTATCTTCACTGCAGCATCATTTAAATAGGTCAAATAAACACAACTAGATTACATAAGAAATATCTAATAAAATACATACATTAAATGGAAATAAATATTCTTGTCAATATTTTCATTCCAAAAATGTTTTTAAATGAAAAACAAATATTCATTATACTTTTCAGAACCATAAACGTAATACACAACTGCATAGCTTGTGAAGTATGTTACATACCAACAGTGGTTGTGCTCCATACATTCCATATATCCACAGATGTACAATCAATAAAGTGCATGCCTATTTTTCTAAAATGGCAGAACACAGACTACATATGGTATCATTCAAAATATTACTTATAAATTCTGTAGCACTGCTATTTGAAGCTATTAATTTAAATCATGATGTAATTTACATAAGTGTCACAATGTATGCATCCAGTAATTGATTTATTTATTATTTGTTTACCAGGAAAGTCTGACTTGGAACAAAACCATTTTTCAGCAGAGGCCCAGGGAGAAATGCTCCAGACACATGTCTTTGTAATGTGGGAGGAAACCAGAGCACCCAAAGGAAATGCACATAAATGCAGGGAGGACATGCAGAGTCAGCATAGAAGACACCCCAGCTGAGAATTAAACCAGAGACCCAGTTGCTGTGAGGTGACAACACAACCACTTCACCATAATGAATGGTGCGACTCAAACATGAACGACCAGAGTCTAGTGCTATCATGACCACATATAAAGTCCACTCTTAAATCTGTGCTATCTTGGATTTCTAACAATATGAAAATGGCTGAACAACTTGCATAGATATACAAAGTGGAGGGAATAGATGTCCTTCCTTCACAACATAAGGCAAGAGAGTAATGCGTATGCGCATGTGTGTGTACCAGTTCTTTTAGTAAGCACAGAGCAAGGGAGAAATGTTTATGCTTTTGTCAAGTAGTGCTATGGAATACTGTTGAACCATTAATGCAGGGATACACCACATCTGTCATAGGGACTGTTGGTATAGGCTGCCACCTAACAAGTTAATTGTGTCAACCTAAATGATTAGATCTATTTAGATGCAATCACAGTATGTAGAATGATTATGCCAGGCTGATGAAGAGAACCAGCAAATTCTATTCACCGAGTACACTGTGATAACAAACAGCAATTATATACATATTACTGCATACAGCATGAACACCGAATAGTATCCTAAGTTTAAGAGCCTGAGGAGACTGCAGAGAACCAATAAATGCAGTAAAAGTAGACAATAGATAAATGGATAATTGTATATTGATTTGTGTTTGTCTTAACATAAGGCTGTGCTACTAAATATCTTACCCTGACATATCCATAGAACATGAATTGCTACCATGTATGATCTGACCACTGCATTCTGGGAGCAAACATGCTTAAGAGATGTCCTATAGCTCCACAGCACATGAATTGTTATCTTAATGTATACAGCAATATGCAAAATATGTAAAATGGGCACCATATCTTCACAGCAAAAGAATTAATACCCACAGGCACCCTGACTATGCATTCAGCTCAAAATAATGAATGCAGTGACCCAAAATCCTTTTAACATTTCAAATCTATGATAGAAATCCACTAACAATGACTGCTGGCAAATATGCATTTGCAAACAATGAATCAACAATATTTAATGTCTAACCATTAAATCCCATGCTAATCCTGAACATTTCACAGTAGAATATAATGATGCCAGCCTTTTCTTAATAATTCCAGGGTATCTGTGTTATTAACAAAATATTGCTAGTGGTGCAACAGGTAGCGCACTTGCCTCTGGTGCAGAAGGTTGTGGGTGAGATGTCCGGATAATAACCCACTGAACTGCCAACAATAATGTGACATTCCCAACTTTCCTGGGTCAGTAACTAAGGAGCTTCAATCCTCACTATTAACTCCAATGTGAGACTGGCACTTAAACAGGAGTAATATTTCACAATTTCCCCTAAGAGCACAACAGGTACATGCTCTATAACCTGGGACTGGACTGTATACTTCTATCCACCCCTAATGTACCTCCTTTTTACAGACTCCAGAGCAATGTGTCCCAGCATAAGACCTCTTATACACACACACTTAAATAAATTAAATGTCACTCATCTAAACACTTCTGGGAAAGCCTCACACAGATTTCCAACTGTACCACTTCCCCAGAATAATATGGTAACACACTGCCATCAATCAGAGAGCCTACATGCCCTTTTAAAGTGGTGTCCAGTTATGAAAATTAGATACTAAAACAAATTATAGCAAATTACCTAAAGCAGCTAGGCTTTTGGAGTGGCCCAGGAAGTTATCAAAGCAGGTACAAGCACTCTTAAATCAATAAAGGAAACACTGACTGACCAGCCACAATGTAAGTTAATAAAAATATATAATAATGAGCAAAATGATTAAAAATATAAAACAGTAATTTCCAATAAACAAACAGAACTTAATCACCAGGAAAATGAAATCAATACTGAAAGATAGAAATCCAACATTTACTCTAAATGGTTAGTTATAATTTCCCTATCTGACTAAAGAACACTGTCCCTGATCTAAACTAAATTATTACAGCAGAGCAAAGGCAGGCTGACATTTTTGGTGAGTCCTTTTGGGTATCCACTGTACAGTACAACTGTGAACAACTGCAACTGGCAACTGACAACTATAGCTGACAATAACTGACTTCAACTGTCTTCAGCAGGATCTTTAATAGACTAGCTTAACTGTCACAAAGTTTCCAGTTCTAATTTTCATTTCATATTTTCTAAATCAACCAACAGCTGCTTACTAAGGTTCCTTCCTGTCGTTCAGCCTCTGACAGTAACACAAAGCAACTGTCAACATTCTGACAAGCTCTTTTGCAGATCAGTTCATTCTGAGACAGTCTGCATTTAGATTCTTCATCACAAATATGTGCAGTTGGAAATGTAAAGGAACACTATTCTAGTCTTTAAAACATTCTATACCAACAGATTAAAAATCAGCATATAAGAACTTATTTCCAATACCATAGATACTTACACTGACATTTAATACACAGGTTAATCTAAAATTATGTACAAAAGCTTCAATCAGACATGCTGGCACAAATGACAGCATCTAATTTGTCACAGTGGGTTCTACTCCCACATCAGGTAGCTTGATGAGGATGTGGTGCAGCATAAGAGGGGTGCTGCACTCCTGGGTGTGCCATCCTTCAATGTGGCCTAGTAGGTGTGGTTCAGATCTAGGTACTACATATTTCATACTACTGTACCTCCATCTGAACCTGTTCATTCACTGCCATGCAATCTGTTAAAGCTCAGGGTCATGCTGGTCTGAAAAAAACATAATAATTCTCATCTACCTGCTGCAGAGTTATATCTTCAGAAGTTGGAGCAGGATTATCTTGGGATTCCTGGAAAAAATAGAAATATGCAAAGGGTCAGTGGATATGGGAGGAGTTGGGAGATGGGAGGAGCTGATAGAATTGAGTGTCTTCATTTACAGGTACTTCCAACTCTGGGAATAGTGTAAGCACAGGTACACTGACCTGCAGTGGTAGAAGAAGGATTAGTTGTTTGGGTGTGTTTCAGAGGTACAGGACCAAAGACCACAGATCTATCATAACTACTGCATTTTATATATATTATCCCTGGGATTCAACAAGCAGTCTTGCAGGAATAAGTTATTCCTGCATGGCAGGGACTGTTCCCGTACAGCACGGCAGCGTGCCTTGCATATTCATGAAGGCGCACTGCCTGTGCGTTAAATGGACATGGAGCTCTGTATGAGTCTATGTGGTGTGTCTGAGAGCAGAGCTATCACAATACACACGCCCCCTGCACTACAGAATTGACTTTTGGCAATTAAAAATGAGCGAGAATGCTCATAACACCCCCAACCCATTAGGAAAACACAAAAGTGGTCAAAGGCAAAAGGGACAAATATCCCACAAAGCAGAAAGCTGATAAAATTACAGGTTTAGCATTAGCAGGGATATTCAGAAGGGTATAAATAAAATAACACAACAAAACTTTTTTTTTTTTTATAAATGCGATAAAGTTTAAGTATAGCTGCGTGGGTGTGCCCGTTGCTTAGCTTACACTTAGTCTAGCTTAAACAGCACAAGAAAGTTAAATAGCAAGAGCCTTCCAAGATAAGCAATAGTGTAGTGGTTAGAACATATGCTTGGCAAGCATCCATTCCCAGTTCGATCCCCACTGGAAATAATTCACATTTTACATGTGAAAGCAGTACATAAACATTTTTTTTGTAGTATTACCTACTAAATAACATATATTTGTTAATCAGAGTACTGCATTGCATCCAGATGTGAGGTGTCAGTTTAATAAAGTTGTGAAATCCCCATATAAATACAATTGCCCCATACAGTATAGTCACACATGAATAAATGTAATGAAAGCACATTGGGGGATGTCAGGGACAGTAAACAAATTTATAATATGTAATGAATGATGAATCAATGCCATACAGCAGATAGTATATAAAATGAAAAATAAGCAATGCTAAGCATTGCACAGCTCTGCTTACCAGGTGTAAGCATTGTGTAAATATGACTGCTAAGCAATGAGTAGCCCAGCTAAATGGATTTGCCGATTGGTAAGCAATGTTGAACCTGCCCCTTTAAGCAATGCCAACTTTAGCTAAGCAGGTTTGCCCGTAGCTTAGCTTAGCTCAGCATATTCAAAACCATCCAATCATGGGAAAGGGCAGAAAATCAGTCATATTTAAACCCCACAGGTGGGAATACAGCTCATAACTGGCTGCAGCTTCCCACCATAGGCAGAATGGCTGGAGTCGGAGAGGAAATGTGCTTCTGTGCACTGCGCTGGGGCTTACAGGAGTCCAAGGTCATGGTAGGACTCCTGGTAAAAAACCATGATGAGAGACTGCTGCAGGGCCAGTACCAGGGCTCCCAATATAAAGCGGAAGCTTGGGACCATCTCACCCATGACCTCACTAGTACCACTGGTATCCCTTGGACAGGTGACTAGGTCAGGCACCGCTATGCCAACTTGAAACAGAGGAAGAGAGAGCTCTTGGACCAGTTGGTCCAAGAATCAAGGCAGAGGGGTGATGTCCCAGCAGTGTGTAAGTACTCATACCAGTAACTGTTTAATAATGTCCAGCCTGTGTTTATGGTAGATAGGTATGGCTAAATATATCTCTATTTCCCTTACAGCTGCAGCTGAGCAGGCTGTGAATCAGGAAGCCCATGCAAGTATGATGCAAAGGCTGCATTGCAAGGCTGGTGAGTAACAATCCTGCTTTTAGTAGTCATACCAAATAAATATAAAAGTAGTAGAAAGTCAGCTGCCAGTATAAAAACTGTTTTGTGTATGGGTTGTACTGAATAAACCAGACAATATGACAATAATAGTCCCATATATGTCGTATTTAAATAAAACTGTAACTGCCTGGCAATAAAGCTCTAAATCCTGGACTGGTTGTGTTTACTCTGGTAATGTAAGCCATTTTTAGTGTTGCCTTCTCTGAATAGTAATGTTGTATTAACCACTATTACCCACACTATGCTACATAATAATAAGGTCTAGGAATGTGTGTATAAGACTGTTGTAATTACAAGGTCAGATTGTACAACCGAGAGAGACTTAGAGAACACTAAAGAGGTAGACAGCAATATCCAAACAGCACACGCTGCTGAAACTTAAATTATTGTATCTTTATCAGACACAGCCATGGTTCAAATCCTGAGAGTGGTAGTAAGCTGTATGTATAATCATACCTCTCAACTGTACACATTTGTTCAGAATGTCCAGATAATTGGCTCATATTTTTTGCCTGTTACCCTGTCCCCCTGGCAAATCATTGGGACGATCTCAGAATTTTAGTCAGCAAATAATGACATACATCTGATTTGCAGACCTCAAAACCTTCAGAAAATGTATATGAAAACAAACCTGTCACTCTAGCAACTCTCCAAGTTTATGAAAGCAATATTCAAAATATGCCCCTATTTCTACCCCCATATTGTCAAGCTTTGACCAGACTGTGGGTATTAAGAGATTGAGAGGGGGGATGTCATCCCTGATGGTTATTAATCTATATATATATATATATATATATATATATATATATATATATATATACACACACACATTTTGTGCACATATAACCATAATAGTACAATAAAAAATATATATAAAATACTCATATTTAGTGTTTAAGGCGCCTTGCCTTAAGGTAAGGA
>NC_056725.1:583344667-583467167 GCF_019279795.1 Protopterus annectens
TGTCTACCTTGGATGGGGGGATACTCTGCACACTTACACTGCATAACTGCTCCTTGCCTTGCTTGGACACATCCAGAGTCACTACATGGGGGAGTGGGGTGCAAAAAGTATGTCACAATTTGAAATGTCTCTGTCTGACTGTGATGGCCCTGGCACATGTGTCATACCTCTCAACCTCAGAGCAAGAAATCTGGATAAAAGCCATAAATAGAAATGGGACAAAGGCCCAAAACTAATGAAAAATGTTAAATATTGCTCTTACAAACTTAGAAAAATAATAGAGTAGCAGGTCTTAGTATGAATTTTCTGAAGGGTACGAAATCTGAAACTCAAATGTCTGTCATTATTTTCTGACTTCAGTCTTTAATGATTTGCCACTAATTTGTCAGAAAAACACAATTTTATGAAAAATGGACCAAAATGTGATGCAAAAATATAAAATAGCCACACAGTACAGCTGGGAACCTGTCAAAGAAGGGACACTTTTTAAATATTAGTACTGTTAAGTTGAGCAGCTGACAAAATAGGATAATTTACATGCATTTCTGAAATAAAAGCAATCTATAACTAATCATTACAATTATTTATCAGTTGTAAACCCTCCACATTTTCTTCCAAAAATTGCCATTTTGTGGAGGGATTATTAGGGGGAGAGCAACATTTTGGGCCAAAGTTGGGGACAGTTGAGAGGTTTGTATATATCTAATTCTATAAAGCAATTTATTTGCATGTACCTCTCAACCTCAATGCATGAAATCTGGACAAGGCCAAATATATTGGGGGAACAATGTTTTGCCAACAACAGAAGTGCAGTATACATGTACATATATATATATATATATATATATATATATATATATATATATATAGAATAATGATATTTGCCTCTCTAAGATAAAAATACCTATTCTTGGAAAGAGAATAAAAGTCCTTAATCTAGGCTTTAATATGTAAGCATATACCCAGCAGGCAAGTTGAGGGTGAATATGCATACTGTTTCCAACCCATATGCTGTTCAGGTTTGTTATGTTCTAGTACAGGTTCCCTCTATGATTATCCAACTCATCTAATACAAGGTTAATCAGTAATAAAGCTTTACAGAATATATTAGATCTTCAAAGATTAACCAGGAAGGACATACAGTTTGCCGCATCTGTTGATTATACTGTCAGACAAATGCTTTGGCATGGACTTCTAATGACTTAATAAGCCTGGGATCTTGCAGCAACATCCTTTCCTACAGAATCATGTTCTTGTTAACTTATTTCATACCTAAGCAGATGTACAAAATGTCAGACCATCTGAGCTTCAAAAAGAGGAGATACTCTTCTGTATCTGAAATCCGACTACTCAAGAGAAAATTGATGTTTTTAACCCCTTTCTGTCTTCATCAGACAGCAAGATATTACCCCATGTCTGCCCCCCTGTATTTAGGAAAATGAGCAGACCAGAAAAAAAATTCAGGAAAATGTACAGTTGCATGAATTAGAGCACTAGTATGTTTTTTTTCCATAATAAATTTTTATTGAAATATATTTTCCAAAAACATTACAAAAATACAATAAACATCACACACATAATACACTATAACTACTACAAACCATTTATACAATATCTACATGAAATGCTTCCTATATTTAATATATTCCTAAAATCAGTATCATGCTAATATAATATTGAAGACCTTTTCCCATATTTTTGGGTTATTAATATTTTTGTTAGTTTGTTTCAGAAGTAATTTATGTGCTAGTATATGTTTTATAGCCACAAGCATAAAATTATTCCATGATGTCTTATGTGGTTCTAACCAATTTGTGGCTATATAGAGTTTCATCAGCAAAAAAATATTCATACAAATAATAGTTTGCGATCTGGAAAGCTCTCTTGGAGGAATGTGTAGAATCATAAATTCCCATGACAGTGTAGAACTTTGATAACCCATCTTTTGCAGTTGTATTTTAAGAGAGTTCCAAAGTTTATATACGCATTTACAACTATGTTCTAGAGCACTAGTATTTTATTCTGTAACAGCTGACATACTTCTGTTCACCACAGTTTACTCTTGTATTACACCAACAGATGTGACATTCTGCATGGTCTGCTGTACTGAATCAGACAGTAACCCTTAGGAAGTCCAACACTTAGACAATTAAAAAAAAACAAAAGCAGTGATTTTCAAAACTCACAGTTACAGTTTCAAACCAGTTTTGCAAAGCGATTTCACCCCCTGCACCCCTGATGTGGACAGCTATGCTATCACACCTCCTACTACTTCTATATACTAAAAAGGAGATCACTGTACTTCACACTAAGGGAAATACTCTGATATACTGTAACCTCGGAATTAGTACATATTACCCCCATTCACACTTAAAATATTGTTGCTAAGAAGGAACTCTTCATAAACATGGCTGTAGAAAGGTAGCAAGATAGTGAAGGAGTAAAGGGACTATAGGTATTATACATAACCTTTAGGCCTTGTCCAAACTCATATGTCTTACCTACACACCACAGCAGAGACTGTCATTCCATCCAAAGGGAAAATAAACCCACTCTACCCAAGGAGGTAGATTATTCCCCAGCATGCCTAGTTACATACTCATAATCTGCAAACTAAGTCAGAAACCACATGGTAACAATACTAAGCAAAGTTAAAAACTTGTGTAGACAGACAAATACCCTGACTCCTTCAGTTCTAATTTGAATCCCCATTTAACCAAACAGCATTTATATTCACACTATGACCACTGCAGTGTGCATATCAAGCATCACAAAATGTGTTTTCTCTAAACTGGGTCATAAAATCCCTTACCATTAATCCCATTGCCTCAAAAACAAACTACCCACACCAAGAAAATACTCACTTCTTCAAAGTATAGGGAAGAACTCACACCAGCCACGCTGAATATTCGTTCATTTAACATTCTCTAATAGATGTCATAATGTAACAAAATAAAGTAAACATACTGCACAACCCTGTTATTTGCCAATCATCAGATCAATAAACCAAACCATTCATCTGGGGAAAATACCTTTAAAGTTGTTAGAAATGCCGATAGAATCTTCAGTTTCTTTTTCTTACACTCTTGCATGACCTGCTAAAATGTCCTTCTCAAGCAGTGAATAATCATCATCACCAAAAATTACTTTTTTGGACCCTAAAGTACACACTTTACCCAGGTTTCAAATCTTAGACAACATTTGCTCTTTACCATACGTGACTAAAACCATACAGTCCATAGAATTGCCAAAACAGAGGACTTAATACATGGAAAACTATGACAAAATCATAATCTCTCTGTTATTAACTTTGCTAACATTATTCTAAGGCAAATGAAAGACGACAGTACAGAAAGTCAAAGACCAACACATAGGGTCAGACATGGAAAACACGCAGACAGCAGAAGTCAATAGCACTACCACACCAATGGTGCTTAACCAATCCTTTCTTAGCCAACACAGATTTCAGTCTATGCTTAATAGTGAGTATCTACACTACAGTGACTTCTTTTTCTTTTAGCTCTCTAACTGGGGTAAGAAAAGTTCTTTCTACAAGGCTCTTACAGCAAGTTTAAAAAAAATGATGAGGAGAGTGACTGAGACAGTCTGTTAACGTTAACTCCATTTCCGTCACGATTCACAATAAAGTAAAAAGAAAAAGTAGGCTTTTTTTGAAGTAGCTAGGTGATCAGTCAGGAATCCAGAAAATAAATCTTTCCTCTCTGTAGCAAGCGCCCAAAGAAAGCTGTTTGTAATCAGATTGCACTACTAACACCTGCATACCATACAGTTCAAGTATCCTGCACTGCCTGCTAGTAGCTAGCTACTACTGATTGTTTTTCACTTTCTTTTTCAGAAAGTAGCCATCCTGCCATTCACGTCACGTACGTGACTGCAAACAAGGCAGTCTGCCCCGCTTCCACTTTACTGTGTGGTTACCGCACAGACCTCTGGGCATCACACACTGATGCAGAACTCTGCATAATCTGACTACCTTTACAGCAGTCCAAGGCAGTCCAGCTTTACAGAGAAAGTAAAAAAAAAAAAAACAAACCAAAAAAATAACGGAACTAGCCAAGTAACGAGCATGCGCAGTTCGAGTTCTGGGACTTTGCGAGTCAGTCGGACTCATTTTTACAGCACAAGTCAGCCAGTTAAGTTATAAATATTTTATTTTTTACAGCACGTGTTCTTTTAATTTTCTTCACACAGCTCGGTGGGCTGCAGTCCTGCAGTTCGATGCCACGAGACGTCACTGATGTCTTCCATACAGGAAAGGTAAAGGGACAATGCCCACATGATGTAGTCATTTATAGTAGTTGGTTGCTTGACACTGGCTATTGGAAGTACTACACAGCTGGCTGCATGCAATTAGCAAGTAGGGAACACCAATTGGTGCAGAGACCATCACCTGATCATGAGCATCACCTACAAAAGCCATGCTGTAACTTATTCAAACCAGCTCAATCCCTGTAGTGGAGAGATAGACAGACAGAGAGAGAGAGAGAAAACAATAAAACTAAAAAAAATAATACTACAAACAAAAAAAAAAAAAAACAACCAAGGAAGATATCCTAGCAGTACACTGAAGAGAGCACAATAATAAATCAGTTATGTGAAACATGTATGCATATAATTGATATCTTGCGATAGCGGAGAGGGTCTGGGGGCATCTGTTCTCTGGAAGTGGGTTCAATAGAATGGAACAGAGTGGAGGTTGGCAGCGATGTACTACATCCCCCAAGCTTGTTATTTTATACTTATACCAGGGTAGTAGTATTAAGAAGAGTTACAATGTAATGTGTACTTGCTACACCGGCAATTTGTCATTTCCATAGGATAGCAGTTTCAAGTTAGGATATGCATACGTCTGACGAAGCAGTAATATTTTCTATAAATCATGGCCACAGCTGTTATACTTCAGATTGTATCCTAAAGGAGAAGGTTTTTTCCCATATTTTCAGGTGCAAGGCTATCTGCCTCTGTGGGCTAGGCCAACCACAGGTAGAGTGATTGTTCATTTAAAACCTTAAAAAACTTCTTCAGTTTCCAAACTTGGCGGTGGGGGGGTTTACAGTTGCCAGAATTTCATTTTTATATAAAAAATTTTTTTTTAAATTTAATTTTTATGATTAAAACCAAAATGTTTATTTATTTACATGATCTAGATTTGTTAAGTGGGTATGTACACACTGTTTTATCTGGAAACTTGTTTTGCATGTAACATGGTTTCAACATTTTGGCATTGTATCATCATTTCATAAGCATTTCAGTTGTTCATGGTTTCCCTAGTGCTTTTTTAGTGCTGGGGCTTTAATTCAGACGAGGTTTAACCACGTGACTTGCTATTTTCAATTAGTGAATTGTTTAAATGTTCTTAATGAAGGGGAGGCACTGTTTGCTTGTTTGTTCTTTCTGAACAAGTTGGACTGTTAGCCAACGAAAAGCGTATGGTTTTAACGGCTTAAAATAAATCTGTATTCTTGTATTTTCACCAAGTTGGACTTTATATTCTCAGTGGAATTGAGACTTGGGCTTCGCAGTGTTCGTTCAGTCTATGTAATTGAATGCAGTGCTTGGTCTGTAATAATGGGATAGATGATGTTGAAAGATTCATATGTGCCATCAAGACTTGTTGCTGTAATGATGTCCTGCTGAACAACTGCTATGGACATAGCATCTGGTCCTGTGGGCAGTGGGCTATACCTGTCAACTGTGTGGATCTGCAGAGAATGATAAGACGTAAGCCATCAGAGTGTATGTTCTGTTCCTCCAACCATGCATATTAGTCTGACAAATAGCAAAGATGGAAGTAATAAAGTCATGAAAGACACATGAATTTCAGACCCCACCACCTTCAAAACAGTTATGGTTATGTGAAATGTATCATGCACAAACAACATAGGTTTGTAATAGGCGTATCTACGATTTGTCCCTATATACCCCCCCATAAAGTTAGGCTGTGACCACATGTGACGCTCTGTTTTTTAGCAAGGCAGAACAGTGCAGCAGTGGAGGAAGGAGGTTCAGAGTGTGGACCTGATGTCTGAATGCTCTCCATATATATATATATATATATATATATATATATATATATATATATATATATATATATATATATATACACATATATGTCTATATACACATATATATATATATATATATATATATATATATATATATATGTCTATATATGTACATATATATATATATATATATATATATATATATATATATACATATACACATACATATATACATATATATATATATATATACATATATATATACATATATATATATATATATATATATATATATATTTTATATATATATACACACACACACACACACACACACACACACACACACACACACACACACACACACACATATAGGTGGAAGTAATAAAGTCAAGAAAGACACATGAGTTTCAGGCCCCACCACCTTCAAAACAGTTATGGTTATGTGAAATGTATCATGCACAAACAACATAGGTTTGTAATAGGCGTATCTACGATCTGTCCCTATATATCCTCCCATAAAGTTAGGCTGTGTCCACATGTGATGCTCTGTTTTTTAGCAAGGCAGAACAGTGCAGCAGTGGAGGAAGGAGGTTCAGAGTGTGGACCTGATGTCTGAATGCACTCTATAGATATATATATATATATATATATATATATATATATATATATATATATATGTAAACATATATATATATATATATATATATATATATATATATATATATATATATATATATATATATGTATATATATATATATATATATATACATGTATGTCTATATATATATATATATATATATATATATATATATATATGTACAGACACAGATGTATATATATATATATATATATATATATATATATATATATATATATATATATATATATATGTATAGACATACATACATACATACATTTTCCCTACTGTTGAATGATTGTGTTGCATGATATGTCTGAGAACACATCACACACATCTGCAGCTCAGATGGCTTACTGGTAAATTGATGTGGCTATGGTGTGCAGGGTCCTGGGTTACCCATTTGTAAGGGCTGATAATTTATTTGCTGACCAGAACAAGGGCTGTTGGATACAGAGTGATTAAGGCACCTGTAAGCAGTTGTAAGCAGGTGCAAAATAGACAGTTATGTATGGTGTGAAATTTATGTTGGGAACAGATTGCCCTTCTTTTGTTAAGGTGAGAGTGGGATGTTAGGGAAGGATAGCAGATATATTTGGGGAGGTAGGTTGGTTCGGAAGACAGACAAGACAGACAAGACAGCATACAGGGGTGGTATATGACACATGTGGTGGGTAAACACTTTGGACTGGGAGGGGTGTTTGGAAATCGGAAGCCCATGAGCTCCCAAATGGAAACAGTGGGACTGAGGTTCCCACCCATGGGCAGTCACAGCTGCACCTTCATGGCCCTGAAGGTGTCTGTGCTGGGGGCTGAGCAGCAGGGGCAGGCTGATCCTCTAATTGTGTCATGAGGGCCTCAAGGTGGTGTAGCAGATCCTCCAATTCCCTGCAGAGCTCCCTATGCACCAGACCCTGGAACAGAATCCTGTCTGTGCGCACTCCCGGAGGGGACAAGCACCATCCCCTGAGGTGGTTCCACCTGAAGGTAGTGCAGAACCAGCAGATGAGGAGGTCATGGGTTGGGTCCCAGATGTGCTGTGGCCTGCTGCCACAGCCAGATGAGGTGGAAGAGATAGTTCTGCTGGGAACAGCCTTCCCAAATATGCTATTTTGTTGCAGTTTTAGGACATAAGTGGGTAGTAATAGTCAACACAATCCAGGATTAGTTATAACAGCATGCATAGATATTCCCATTAACCCAAAACACCAGATTTGTAACAGGTGCATAGCAAACAGAACACATTCATATATGGAACCACAGTGGCCGTTACAATGGCATGCAGGTTACATTGTTAGCAACAGGCCACCAATGATAGTGTTTCAACATGGAACATGAATAGAAACACATTCCAATATTTGTTGCACAATAGGATGTATGCCCAACAGTAGGTTTGGTGTAAACATACCCATTGATGTGTTTGTTCAGATTATTTTTACAGATATGGTGAGGGGGGGATGTCAATTAACAACTATTATATCCATGCAGTATGAGGTCCGCAGACCTTTTTTCCTGTTTATGTCTTCCAGGTGCCATGTCAAGAGAGTGTCTCCCTGCTTACACTCCACAGAACAGTGACATACTTATCAACTACATTGTGCATTGCCACAGAACCCTCTTTGGGCATACAGCCCATGATCTGCAGGAGAGGACTGCCCTGTGGAACGAGCTCATCCACAGGGTATACAATGTTGCCCTGCATAACTGCAGTTATGAGCAGGTGTGACATTGCTGCAATGACCTCATCTGCCATGCCTGTCAGTGTGCTGCTGCAGTTAGGAGGAACCAGCTAGCCACAGGTGGGGGTCATGCCATCCAGCCACCACTGACATATGCTGAGGAGCTCCTCACCAGCCTTGGGTCACCTGCCCACCAGCCAAGTCAAGAACCTGAAGATATCATTGTGGAGGCGGCCGGTAGACATAGTGGTCTGAATTTGGGACACTGCAAAATGACACTCATGTGTGGCTCATAGCTGTCAAGCATCTGCAAAAAGGCTGAGGACAGGGAGGGGTGTCATCCTGAAACACAACAGTGAACTGAAGCATACAGCCAAAGCTTGCTAAGAGTGGCTGTATCAGACCACAGTCAAGGTCATGCATTGTGCCAGACATAACCCTGATTCCACTGCAATAGTGAAGGCACTGTGTGACCTACAAGGGATGTACAGATGAGCTGACCTTGCAATCTGGCAGAGTTGGGGGACATTTGTAGGGAGGAGTGGTCAAACAATGGCAAGTGAAGATGGCCATGTTAGTATACCCTTTCCAGGAATAGTGACTGCTATAGTTCACTTAACAGGTGCTGTAACAAACCATCATGTTAAGGGTGTGCACACTTATGCAATCCACATATTGTATGCATCTCAAACAGCATTTGCACAACTAACACATTTGTTTGTGCATTTGATTGCACAGGTTATATGTCACATATCAGGTGTGTGCAATGTTAACATATGCAGTATTATGGCCCCATGGCATATCAGGGAAGAGGGTGGCATGCCAATAAGGGTGTGTACACTCCTCATAGCCACAGTAAGCTTTGAAGGTTGTCAGTGTAATTGGATTTTATTGCTCATACATGCACTGCTGATGATGAGAGCTGCAAATCAGACGTCAGGCATTCACTGTTGACATCTTTCCTCATATCAACCAAGATATGTGTTAGACAAACACATAGGGGCTGTGAACAATAGAGCAAACATAACTGCCACACATATACACATTCAGCAATGGTTTGTACACTTGTGAGGTATGGTGCTCAGTACATGCCAGGGTGCTGAACAGGTGCACAGCAATATTGTGTACATGGGTGTAGTGTGGTCCAGGGGAAGGGGCATCACCTACTAACACAACTCATGCATCACAGAGATGTATAATGTTGGTAACAGGGATTGAGTATATCTGCAGTGCATGCTGTTGAGTGCCATATGTCATGCATGTTGACAGTTGGGTAATGAGAAGTCTGTGTAATATCTTTGTGCCATCTCACCTGTAAGTGTGTGTGTGTGTGTGTGTGTGTGTGTGTGTGTGTGTGTGTGTGTGTGTGTGTGTGTGTGTGTGTCTGCATGTGTGTAGAAGTAAGCAATGATGTACAGGTCTTAAAGTATGTTTTTTTTGTTTTCCCCTCACAGGTGACAAGGTGGGTCAGGGTCCCTCCTGGAGGCAAACTGATGTTAGTGTCCATACAGACTCTGACAATGATAGTTATAGTGAGGCACAGGCGGGGTTGTCAGGGGCTGAAGCTGTTCCATCGGTTGACATCCCACTGTTATCCACCCCATCCCCACACACAGTCACATTGCCTATACATACCCCATCACCAGTGGCTATAGATGAGGGACAGTTGGCGGGTGGTAGCATGGGACAGGACAGTGTGGTGACTATGGCAAGTGTGTCTGTACACAGTAGCCATAGTCGGATGAATGGTGAGGTGCCACATAGGCAGATGTACAGGGGTGCTCATAGGAAGACTGCTGGCCATCATGCCCCTGGCAAAAGTGCCACAGCAGGTGTCAACAGATGCATGTTTTGGGCCATCATGGAGGTACATACATGTATGGAACATTATACCAGACATAGTCTGAGGCTCCAGAGGGCTACTCATGCTGCTGTCATTGACAACATCCATGATCTTGCAGGTGCCCACCGTTATTTTGCAGAGGTCCTGGATAGATTGCTTTGTGAGATGGTGGAAATCCTTGACCATGCAATGTCTGTGTTATAGCATATGGTATGAGTAGGGTGACATCCACATGCACATAGGTCAGCAACACCAACAGGTGGGGGTCTATGTGGACATGCAACAAGTCACAGCCACTCCCATAGTGGCAGTACCAGTACTGCAGGGGGGTGCTGTGAAACACAGCAGGCCACATGCAAGTGGCACTGGCCGGTCCCAACAGGGACCCAGATCCAGAGGACATTCGTCATCATCAGGGGAGAGTACCATATCTGGCCTTGTACCCAGTAGTGCCCATGGAACCCCTGGCAGGCACAGTTCTCGTGTCCATGGCTGGAGATGGTGAACTGCACACCCTGCCATGTATGGTCTGCAGCTGTCCAACAAACCCCTGTATAGGGCAACCACATGGCCGAACTGTGTGCATACATACATACACACACACACACACACACACACACACACACACACACACACACACACACACATCACCAACACAGCTAGGTCGCCTCCATACCTACACACACCACATCTGCACAGTCCAATTAATAACAACACCCCCTAACACATACTCACATGATGTTAACCAAATGGCTCAGCCTAGGTTTCCAGCAGACCCACAACACACCCCGTGCATATGATGATACCTGTGCCACATCTCTGTCATCCATACCATTGATGCAGGGACAGGCTAATATGGTTCTGATGCACAGGGTGAATGTACTAAGGTGTAGCAATGTAATTCTGTGTAACGTTTTCAGCAGGAAAGTTTAATGCTTACATGTCAAGATGTGTAGCTGTCCAGCCATGATGCATTATAGATGTTATTAACACTGATGACTGATAGTGGTCTCCATAATGTATTCAGTTTGTGTTGTATGTGTCTATGTGTCAGCAGGATGTTGTTCTGCTGTTTTCCTACAAGATGCATGGCACTGTGGTGACACATTGATTGTGTCGTATCCTGGGTACAGCTGAGCACAAGTAACAGGTCTGTATAACAGTTATTGCATGTGCCACATGGCTGATAGGTCTGAGGGGTGTATACAGGTGAGTGCATGGTGGCTGATGTCAGCAGCCCTTCTACAGTGGACAATGGTAAGTGTACTGGGTGTCATACACCACATGTTTGTGTATAACACACACACACACAAAGGCTTTGGTGTTGATGCAATACACAGAGAATACTTTACACATGGATGTACTTAATTTTGCAGTGAACCCATTTTGGTCTATGTAATTCGACCAAGACAAAATAGGCTAAACATCACATCAGTAAATAATCACTCTGCTGGTTTAATGTCATTGATGATGGCACTGGCAGGGTATATGTCCCATTCCCCAATGTTGTGTAGTCCTGGAGTTGGTAAACATAGGTGTGCTGGTGTGGGTGTCACAGCCCTCCACTTTGGAGTGTGTGGGGTGGTGTAGAGCCACATATAGTGTGAGTGGCAAATACTTAACCTGTTAACAAAAACTGTACAGTATTACAGCAGACTAAGGGGGGGGGATACACACAGCAATAACCCAATGAGGGTGGCTATGTCCACAACATTGACAACCTACTATATATACCAACTCCAGTATCACTGTACAGCTATACAATGGGGAAGAGGGCATTTACACATCTACAACTAGTTTTGATGTAATGAATTTCCACAAGATGATTCCTTTGAAATGTTAGCATTTATCAGTCAGTTCTCAGACAGATGACCTCCTGGGACATATATTTTCTGCAAACTGAAATAGATTCCTTCACGTACACACACACTTACTTGGCAACACTGAGAGAAGAACCCCTATCTAGGCACTTATTGCTACTAATGTATTAGGCATTAATTGCACACACCACACAGCTTTTAGGAAGAGGTGTGTCCTGAGTTTCTTGTTAAGTGAGGAACATCACCAGGCCTTGTACAGTATGGTAATGGGAGATGTACTGCATGTTAATGAACAATACATAGTATGACATACTGTCATATACACATTGACAAACATATAACAGTCATAGACACATCTGAGAGACATGGGTTTATCAGTGCTAACTACCTTATTAGGGATTCTATTCTGTTACAGATACTTTGCACATAGCACATGCATCCTTGGGCTGGATAGTGTACTCAGTTACCTGTATGGTTGATGGCGACAGTGGTCCTCATACAGTGGACCTTGGGACATGCACTGGGGGTACCATGGTGTAAAGACAGTATACCCAGCACCGACACCCCACATTGGATATTTTATTCACTGAAACCCATGATAATACTCTGACATACCCACAATCACACATTGACCAGGACTGCAATACAACCCTTGTCTATCTCATCAGTGCTGTTACAGGGATATGCCTTTATTGCACATGCTACAGGGATAGTGGGTGATGGTTTGTCATGGCTCTCCTATTGTCAGCAGCATCACTATCCCTTAAACTGTATGGCCACATGCATTGTATTTGGAGAATGTGGCCTCAGAATGCTGTATCCTACAAATATACACACTTACACACATACACACACTTGCCAGGACTCAGAGAGTAACCCATGCTTATCTACCCATTTGTGCAATCGTGTTTTGCTGGTACTGCAATCTCCAGGTAGCCCATACTGTGAAGAGTGTGACAAGGTACATTTATGTTCATTACAGCAACAGCCATTTCTAACTATGGCAATGGGGGGTGTAGTGTGAGTGAAGGTCCTCAGCGTATTATCAACTGCATGTTTACAAACACACAGACACTGTTATTCTCAGCAATGCACACTGACACATTTGTCAGTACTGGGATCCTTAGGTGCAGGTGTTCCTAGGTGTGTACCAGGATATTGTCTATGGAGAGAAGAGAAGAGTAGGGGATGTGGGTGCAGTGGTATCATGTCACCTGACATTTGTCAGCAGGCCATCTATCAACTGATGCCATGTGAGTGATCCTCAGGGTGACAGTTAAATGCAACATCCAGTCATCTGGTAGTCTTTTGCAGAGGGCCAGTGAGGTGCTCCAACTGACATGTATGCAACATATTTTACATAACATGGCCAGTGCCTGGGTTGGAGACCTGTACCCAAGCATGTTCTGTAAACTGTAGTAGTCTAGTTGAGGTATCAGTGGCATGTGGTGCATAAAGGGTGGGGTTTCCTAGCTGTGGCATTCATAACACAGCTGGGCAGACATGTCAGTGTCAGTCAAGCATAGAATGCCTGTAAGCAGCCAAGATGGATACCTGACATCTGCACATCTGTAGAGAGGACAGACAGAAATCAGCTAGCCAACAGCTTATGCATTATAATTAATGTTTGGACAGATAGACATCTGACACTGATAGGTATGTCATTACTACATGACAGCAGCCTTCAACGACAATTCATATACACATAGTAGTCTACAGTTAATATCCACATATCAGATCAATATCCAGTAGCAAGTACTAAATAACATACAGCTCACACACCAAGAACATGATAGTCAGTACTCAGAGTCCAGCTTTGCATGCACGGGTGTATGGTTCCAGTACTACAATCTGCAATCTACTCTTACTTGGGAAAGCACTGTTAACAGTAGTAACGTAATGATACAATACATGCAAGTGTGACTGCATATAACCTGGGATACTACCCATGTATAAAACACATGCAAAAGGAAAAGATTGTTATACTAGCCATACATACTCAGGTGTCCCAGACAGTATACACACACCCCTTGCTACTGTAATGACAGCACATAGAAGCATGTTATGTGCATGGAATTGAATACACTTATTAAAGAGGTCATTACCATGCTATTTCATCAGACTGGAATGTGATCACTGGTTACCAGGGCTGAGCCATGCTTAGCAGGAGTAAGCATTGCTTAAATGTAAATGCTAAGGACATTTGCGCACTGGTAAGCAAAGCCTACACTGTGTAAGTGGCTTTTTGTTTAACCATACATTAGCAGTGCTTACATTGGGCAAACCCACGCAAACCCGCTTAAAGCTGCTCAAAACTGCCTTAACCACTCTGTATCCAACAGTCCTTGTTCTGCCTAGCAATAAAATAAATAGCCCTTGCTGGTCTTGAACCTAGGACCCTGTACACTATAGTCACAGAAGTTAAACACTAAACCATCACAACTGTAAAAATGGTTGTTGTTTTTTCCAATATATCTGCCAGTACACATACTGAATAGTAGTCAACAACTGCTTTGACTTTTACAATTGTGTAGCACTTGTTGGTGAAATTAGTGTTGAATCAGTATATTGTTATATTTAAGTATACACATATCAGATAAATATGGTGTGATACATCTGGGAAGGCATATACAACAGTCATGTTTGCACATAACAAGGATATGGATATATATATATATATATATATATATATATATATATATATATATATTTATATATACATATGTAGATATATGTATACATGTACATACACATATATATGTATATACATATATATATGTATATTGATTTATATATATATATATATATATATATATATATATATATATATATATATATATATATATATATATATATATATATATATATATATATATATATATATATATATATATATATATATATATATATATATATATATATATATATATATATATATATATATATATATGTGTGTATATACATATATATATATATATATATATATATATATATATATATATATATATATAAGGCACTACAGGCAAGTAATAGTATGGAGTAACACACCAGTGTGAAAGTGCATACCCACAACTAATCTGAACACAGTCACATTATGGTAAGCCTAAGTAATATTACAGTATATGGACTGTGTGAACAAAACCATCCTCATATGAGCCACTCACACAGTAACCCTACATATACTGGGTCAATACACAGTGTAGTCTCATGCCTGACTGTGGTATGGGACATGTGTCAGTCTGGCCCTACAAACGTGTACGCTGATAGGGTACCATAAATTGGAGCACCATGCAACATCAGATAGAACAGGCTCAAGAACAATGACATCCTCAGTCTGTACACAGGCCAAGGTACATATTCCCAATACTCACTCTGTCAACAATCACCATAAGTACACAGACCACACTACTGTACACACTACAACAGAATGTCCAGGTTTTGTCCTCAAATATAAGGCCTACTATGCATAACATGCCTAGCAGTCTAATAGCTCACCGGCTTGTTATCAGGGATGATGTCAGTAAATAATGATGTACTGTACAAATGCACCTCTTACTGCATGACATATGGACAAAGGGTGACAGACTTGGGGGATGGAGGCACAAACACAGGGCCAATATTGACATATTGATGTGATAAACTGAGAAATTTCCTGGTGTAACAGGGTTTGTTGTGACATATCTCTTCTGAGAGATATGAAGTCAGTAACTCACATGGATGTCACCATGTACTGACTGCAATCATCAGAGTATGCTACTGCATATCTAAAGATAAGAAATGTGTGAGTAACACAGCACATGTAAGACGCCAAACTCTGGAAAGTCTGCAGATAGCTGTACAGGTGAGAGTTTCCTCAACCACATAACACTGTCATGCCAGACTTTAAATCATGTAGAACAGCCATATCCACACAAACCCTGTTAAACCAACATTACTTCAAATGTAGAACAGCAATACTTACATTCTGTCCCCATGTCTGGAACACCCCCCTCCTGTTTGCTGGCCTGTCTCCATGGTGTATGTTGTAAGAGGTATTTCTAACTGCCCTCTGTGATGCTGTTTGTCAAACACCCACATGAAGTCCTGCTCACAGTGAAGGAAAAGGGCTGACACCCACATGAATAGGAGTGTGTTTCCATGCAATTGGCTATAGGAATGATACCACAGCTGTTCCACATGTAATTAGCAAGTGAGGGACTGCAATTCGTGCACAGGCCATCAGCTGATCATGAGCATTCCTTACAAAACTCAAGCTGCTGCCTGTGCAAAACAGATGTACCTTTCCACATCCATCTGAGAGGGAGAGAGAGAGAAAGAGAGACACAGAGACAAAGTAAGAAAGGAAGGGTGTAAGAGAGTAAGAGCCAAGAGTGTTTGTGTATGATCTGTGGGTGGAGAGTGGTATCTGGGTAATTATAACAGTTGCCTATATTGTTTACAAATCCATACTGTCACATAGTAATTGCACATGGCTGTACACATTTATGGCTGAGCATTGTCTACAACAACCTCTACAGTGTTTGAAAACTGTTGCCCTTGTAATGTGGATAATGGGACATATAGCCCTCAATATAATGATGTAGCAAAACCCACACTGCAATGGACCCTGTCAGTACACAATCACTCCAACACCCACACAGTATACTAATAACACATGCACAAACACATATTCACCAGTACTGAGTTTCAACCCCCTACCTGACTATGTATTACTATTACAGTGTTATGCAGTTATTGCACGTGCATAATGCATCTGAAATTATCCAAGTGCAACTAACTCTGGGCAAGACCACAATGCAAATTGTAGCTTGCTACAGATCCCCCACCATGCCCCAGGATTCCCACTCCTCATTTCTTGATACACTGGAAAATATTAGGGTACAACCTCACACCCTAATAATGGGCGATTTCAACTACCCCACCATTAACTGGGAAAACTACTCATGTACCAACTGTTGTGCTCAACATTTTCTGGAATTCATAAATTCCAATGCCTTGGATCAACATATCCACACCCCCACTAGGGTCAGCAACATCCTAGACCTGGTCATTACCAACATGGGTAACCGGTCAATTCCTGATTGGTCAGATCCGACCACAAGCAAATTACCCTAGACATCCACATCCCAGCCCCACCCCCACCCCCATTAGGAAAACCACCATAAAAAATTTCTCCAAATCCAACTTCACGCTTCTTAAGACAGACGTGGCAAACTTCACGACACCCATGCTGATGGACAATAGAGATACGACTACTGAATCCTATGCAATTGCACTTTATAAACACTTACTCGAGTGCTTGGATCGTGCAATCCCTAACAGAACAAAGATGCTATCCGCCAAAAAAAGGAAGACAATCTGGTGGTCCCCTGCTATAAACAAACTCTACAATAGAAGTAAGAAACTGTTGCAAAAAAGAGTAAAATCCCATGATTGGAGGAACTCCGTGGTCAGCCTCAGTAAGAAGCTGAGATCCCTCATAAAATCCTCCAAAGCTAGTTACGAAAACAAAATTGCCACTGATTCTAAAGACAACCACAAAGCATTCTATAGCTATGTCAAGAATCTCAATGGAAACACTCAAATATGCTCTGAGTTACAGCACAATGGCACTAAATATGCAAAACCAACTGATATTGCCAACATCCTGGCAGATAGGTTCAGTGCTAACTTTCCCCCTCTCTCATCCCCTAAAGGGCCCATCTCTATACTGGAAGAATGCAAAGTAAAAACACACACTCCAAAGCCAAGAACACAGCATCCATAGGACCTGACAACATCCCAGGCTGTGTTCTACATGAACTACAGAACAAACTGGCACCCCACCTAAGTACCATGTTCAATCATAGCCTCACCTCAGGCTTTGTGCCCACTGAATGGTGTGCAGCAACAGTTATCCCACTCCACAAAGAGGAAGCCACCACGGACCCAGGAACTACCGCCCCATTAGCCTGACAAGCCTGGTCTACAAGGCTATGGAGTGTATCATCATGAAAATTGCAAACAATGACATTGGTAATCTCCAAACTCTGGACCCTACCCAGGTTGGGTTTGTAAAAGGCAGATCATGTCTTCTACACCTCATAGACATCTTTGAAGCGGTCAACAAAGCTGTAGATGAGGGTAAGGTGGTACACACAGCCTATCTAGATCTCACCAAGGGTTTCAACACCATCCCCCACTCTGAAATTATAGACAAACTCACTAAACTAGGTATAAATCTCTATGTCACAAGATGGGTTGCCAACTGACTCACTGACTGAACCCACACTGTGAAAGTAGCAGACTCTAAATCCAACTTCAGACCAGTGAGAAGTGGAGTACCACAAGGTTCAGTTCTAGGTCCCCTCCTGTTTGGTATCTATTTCTCTGAAGTACAGGCTAACACAGAAGGTCTTTGGCTAACAAAGTAAGCAGATGACTGAAAACTTGGAGCCATAATCAAATCTCCTAACGATGTGGACTTCCTACCAAAGGGTCTCACTGAGACAGATGCCTGGTGTCAAAGCCATGGCCTCAAGCTCAATGCCAATAAGTGCATTGTCATCCCTTTTGGTAAAAACTCTGTACCCATGAACTACACATAGGCAGTAGTTTATTTAACACTGAAAGTGTGATCAGAGACCTTGGGACACAGGTGGACAGTAGTCTCTCCTTTGATAATCACATCGCCACAGTAGTCAGGAAATCCTTCTACATGGCAAACCTCATCACAAAAGGTTTCTCATCCAGGAAAAAAGAGGTTATTGTTCCCCTCTACTCATCACTCATTTGACCCATTATAGAGTACAACAACTCTTTTGGTATGTACCTCACAAGACATCTACAACAACCAGAAAGACCACAGAAATACCTCACAAAGAGGATTACCAGCTTCAAACAGATGCCCTACGCAGATCATCTAAAAAAACTCCAGCTTTACTATGTCACATATCGCCTACTCAGAGGCAATCTCTGCCTAACATACAAAGCTATGTCAAACCCAGAGCTGCTGGACATGCTCCACGTAAAGAAATCCCAATCCCTCTGAGCCACACACTCTAGGGACCTAAACCTTGTCACCACAATAAAAAGAACATGCTCGAGGGATAGATTCATATCTCAGAGACTTCCCATACTCTGGAACAAACTACCTATCTATATCAAACAAAGCTCCTCATTAGCACTCTTCAAGACAAATCTTGATGATTGGATGGGAGATAGGAAATTCACCCCGTGGATCACTTCTGTGGCTCTGCTTGACAGGGGCACAGGAAAATAATTTTCTTGGATGGCAAAAGCCAAGGTAAAATTTGGCTAGGCTTATATAGGCCCTAGGGATAATAGCCTAGTACCTATCTATGAACCTATGAGAGTTGTCCAAAGGTATCTTTGATGGTGAGTGACATCAGCAAAAGTGCTAAAGGAGGGATAAGGGAAGTATAGTACATGTGAATGTCCACAAAAGCAGGTATCAACGGACACACACTCACACACACACACACACACACACACACACACACACACACACACACATTGTCACAGTTGGCAGGATTAGGATTAGAGCTCCTATCTAATTAGTTTGCTGTACTACAGTATTACACAGCCATCACAATTGACGCAGAGCTTACATGGCTAATACATTCCAAAGGGTTATTTCAAGGTGAATGACATCAGCAGGCATTCATTCGGTAGGGCATGGGGCAATGGGTATTACACACACTCACACTCACACACACACACACACACACACACACACACACACACACACACACACACACACACATTTGCCAGTACTGAGATGCATAGGTTCATTGCTTCACAGGTGTGTAGTAAGTGAATGGGTCTGACAGCTGTACTTGGCTAGGCAATGGCAATACCTTGGCATCAGCCCATATGACAATGGTCTCCAATGTTGCTCAGGGGTGTAGTCTCTGGAGTGGTCCCCACAAGTGGGTATTGTATTCACCATCCACTCATCTGGGTTACTGTTGTGGGTGGCCAGTGATGTTCACTGCTTCCGTATATGCGATCTATATTCCATAACATGGACAGTGTCTGGGTTGTACACATGTCCCATATGCATTACCTTGATGTGTGGAAGTGTGTTTGTGTGTATAGATTATCTTCTGATGCAGCATTCCTGACCTCATTTGGAGAGACCTGGCTATGGAACTGAGATTGTGCTTGCACCCACATTGACAGCATGATACAGGTATTCAGTAGAGTTAGTGGCATTTGTCCTGCAGGGCATGTGTATACAGCATGGTATTTCATTTGTGGGTTACATTTGCAGACTCTACAGTTGTTGCAGGCATCCAGTGGGGAACATAGCAAAAGGACCACTGTAAGCATTTATTTGCCTGCTGTAGGGATGGAACGGAGTACCATGTCCTTTTACTTGCTGGATAGCACACATTCAGCCAGGAGATGTTACACATCACAGTACATTCTGATGTCAGTGGCACTGTTGTGGTCAACAGGCATGTAGTCCACTGTAATTACACCGTGGTTACTATCTTTGAGGCAATATGCAGGGAACTACCAATATAGTGGTTGTTGCCTAGCCAAGTGTGTTTGTGTATGAGACATGCCGGAGAGTGTTTTCTGAGTAATACAAGGGTTGCCTATATTGTTCACCGATCCATAATGTCACATGTAGGGCTATGGATTGTCTACACCAGCCTCTCTGGTGTTTGACATCTGCTGTCCTTGTAAGGTGGAAAGTGTGACATATACTAGGTCCTCAATATAATAATTTAGCAAAACCCACCCTACAATGCATTCTGTTATTACACAATCACAGCAACCTCCACACAGGATACTAATGACAGACACACACACACACACACACACACACACACACACACACACACACACACACACACAAACCTGCCAGTACTGAGATTTAAACCCCTACCTAGCTATGCATTGCTACTACAATGTACCACATTTATCGCACACACCACAGAGCTTACAAGATAGAGGCTGTCCCAAGGTACTTCTAAGGTGAGGAACATCACCTGCCCTTGTAAATACTGGCATTGGGGGATGTAGTGGGTGAGAGATCCCAAAAATAATTTTACCCTAAGCAGACATTTACAAGGGGTGAGGTTCAAACTTCTATCTAACAATCTTTATGGACCATTATGTTACACATTTACCATATACATCATTGACCTGACATGGTATAGGGATGGCAACACATACGTGCAAGGTGGATGATATCTGCAGGACTGCTAAAGTCAGGCTGTGAGATGTGTACTGGCTATAAATGGGGCCACAGTCATTGAGGTGCACACACAAGCACTTGCCATGGATGAGATTCAAACCCATACCTGTGTAATTACTGCTAGTATATTGTTCCGCATTTATGGCACACACCATGGAGCTTATAGAGTTGGCCCTTGTGCACAGGTGTATTTCAAGGTGACTGACATCAGCAGGCTTGCTAAAGTAGGGCAATGGGAGATGTAGTGACTGTGAATGGCCTTAAAATCATTAATGTCTACACACACACACACACACACACACACACACACACACACACACACACACACAAACTCAAAGAGTTTCACAGTTGCCATGTCTGGGATTAGAACTCTTGCCTAACTAGTATGTTACACTATAGTATTACACAGTTATCGCACATGCCACAGAGCTTATAGGACTGTCCCTTGTCCAAACGGGTATTTCAAGGTGACTGACATCAGCAGGCTTGCTTAGGTAGGGCAATGGGAGGTGCAGTAATTGTTAATGGCCTCAAAATCATTAATCTCTACACACACAGTTTCACAGTTGCCACGTCTGGGATTAGCTAACTAGTATGTTAAACTATAGCATTACACAGTCATCGCATGCACCACAGAGCTTATACGGCTAGTCCTTGTCCAAAGGGTTATTTCAATGTGACTGACATCAGCATGAGTGCTAACATAGGCTATAGGAAGTGCAGTATGTGTGAATGAGCCATAAACCATTCCTCTGGAAACACACACACAACACTCAGTCACACACAACTTTACATTTGACAGAACTGGGTATACAAATGCTAGATGAATACTGATTTGTACTATCAGGTTACACAGCTATCACAAGCACCACATACACTATAGGGCTGACGGTTACCAAAAACAAATGTCTACAGTGATTGACATTGGCACATCACGTGATATTGGCCAATTAAATGTGTGGTGGGTGGGACTGGCCTCATGATGGCAATCTCTTTGTCACTGTCTGTCTCTTCCCCACATCTGTGTGTGTGTGTATGTTTGACATATTATAGTGTGTTGGCCTTGGATATGTGTGAGTATTCCTATCTAATGTGTGTGCAAAGCCTGAATGGTGTGCAATGTGGTGTTTGTGCACAGACATCTGTGACTGACAGATATGTATAGTCCACTGTTGTTGTCAGATATGGGCTTCATTTCTCTAAGTATAGGAGCATGCCCAGTATGACCTTCTGTATTGAGTGTGTGAATCCATTCCAGGTAGGTTGTACTCAAGTGCAGGATTTTGTGTTCTACACCTACAGCTATCAACTTGTTTCTGCAGGATATCTGTAGATATGTTGACAATATGGAGTCACAATGGGCGAAAGATAGTAGGATACTGTAACTATTGTGTCTGTGCTGCTTGTGTTACATGGTTGGTGTTAGCAGAGATATTCAGACATGTACTGTTTTACACTGTGATGTATTATGCCATAAATTAATGACTGATATACTTATTTGCTCACAGTTATTTCCTGGGAAATACAAGATGAATTAAGCTGCGTCCAGCATTGTGGTCTGCAGCCAACATATTCTTGCACACCCATGCCATTCTGAAGGGGTAGCTGCAGATACTTGCTGATGGATCTGTGTAAATGGTCCAGTACCTTGGTACTGTGGTGGCTGAGAATCTCCTGCTTGCACATCTATTAACATAACAGAGTTGCCATATCCTGCTATGGCCATACAGATTCACTCAGTTTTCCCAGAGGCAGGGCTAATATATCTGGTCAGTTCCCCTTCACATTGTCATTTACAAGTGGGTTTGTAGCCACCCATTACTGGCTTTGCAGGCAGGGGTAGTATGGGCACACATCAGAGTTTCAGACTTCACATACTCCATGATGTCCATGCTTCTACACCCCCCACTCTGTTATTCTATCCTCTTCCTAACATTATGCGAGTGATATCTCTGAAGTATCCCTATAGTTGTCCCGTCATCCCAGTGTTATTTAGGGGTTGGTCTACAGTTCATGCAGTAGGACATAGTGGGCATTCTACTGGGATTTGTCGGCATGGCCTTGCATTTGTGTTCTGTAGACTGTGTTGTGTTGTTAGTTGGGATCCCATGAGATAACATACATTGGCAGTATGGGTGAGGTACAGGCCTTTGACAGAGGACTGTAGGGGATTTGGTAGTGATGCAGGCCATCTGTAGCAGGCCAGTGCATTCTGTCACTCCTACAGTCTCAGGCTGCAAGCCACTGGATTCCCCTGGGGTGACAGGGTAAGTGTGTGAGGTGTTAATATCAAAAATTCCTGCACATATTAATCCATTGGTCTGGATGCTGGCAGGGTGTTGCTTACAGCTAGGGACACACCTGCATGAGACACCTCTTCAGCATGATGCATTCTATGGGTATTCTCATTCAGAAGTGGGGGTCATGCTGTACTCATTCCCAACAGCAGGGATATGACCTGTGATAAACCTGTGGATGATGGTGGGGTGAGTTGAGTGCATGTGTGATATGGAAGCTTCTTGCAGTTGACTCACAGATATACCTGGGGCATTCCCCTTATGCTGCCTTGTGTGGGGACATAGGCAGTCTCTCATTACTTCATAGCTGTGGCTTTTGTGGTCTACCAGTGATTGGCCAGACTACATCAGTATTCTATACTACATAGACAACTAATGTGCTGCTAACCTGTATGTACAATTCCAAAAGTATGTGCAATTGACAGTTACATTTTGTGTACTCTGTCTAGGGTACTTCCACCTGTGTACTGTGTGTATGTTTTGGCCTACATTCATTGCATGTCCATCTTTCAGATGGTGACAGATATTGACATCTGAACAATTAGTATGGATGACTGCTGAATTGGGTCTTGCTGTGATGCATTATGGTTGGCACTGCAGTTGTCAGAACATGGCCCTGTCATTGACAGTACTGGCACACACCCCTCCATGCCTACATGCTGACCACTTCCACACAATATACAACACACAACAACCTACACACAGAACCCTGCATATTGTACACATGCAACAATCTATCCTGTAAATTGGGCCAGCTCAGGTAATCTGTGCTCCACTGTTATTAACCCCATTCGTACATGTTACTGCATTTCTACATAGGATTGTGGGGGGCAGCATACCTGACAACTGTAAACATTTGCTATGACTGTACTGGTATTTCAGGTACTCTGTTAGTTTACATTTTGTTTTGTATTCTGACCTATCATGCAGACTAGAGGCATATCAGTAGAGTACAGATCTTAAGTTTTATTGACCTACATTTCAGTTTCAGGCTTCTTACCCTGCAGAACTAACATACAACTGCTTGACCTGTTGTAGTCTGTCTGTGTAGGTCTGCAGGGGGGCTGTTCTCCATTTCCATTAATTGGAGGCCTTAGCACAGCCTTTTTTATGGTCATCTACACCTGCCCTGCTAGCTGAAGCTGTTGTTGGGTATGTCAACTTCACTGACATGCATGTGCGTGTCCTATGGACACACATTTGGGCCACCACATGTACTGCAGTGGGATTTATCACCTTGTCTAGTACTGCCTACTTTGTTGACAGCAGTATTTGTTATGGATTTCATGCTGCCCATATAGGTGTCCACTATCTTCTGCCATCCCATTCAGCCACCCAATTCCCTTGCATGCTCACATCCATACCATAGCTACAACTAGCAGAACATACTACTCCATTCAGAAATTGATAGGAAGAGCGACTTACCTTGTGGCTGTGCCAGCATTGAGGATGGTGCTGGAGGGCAGACTATGTCGGATGCACATAGTACACTCCCAATATGTGGTAATGCACAGGTAGTGTCATGTTTGGCATCCCTTTTACTGTATGTGCAAGTCAGAGAGAGGTGCCATTCCCTGGGTTCCTACCATGTCAGTGTATGTGCTATGTGTTGCCTCTTTGCCAAGGCCTGGAAAAAACTGGGCATGCCTCCTTCTGCCTACATGGGCAGGCTTTTGGCCTTGGCAATGGTGGGGGGGCTATGTGGCCCTGCCTCTTGCTGTTCCTGCTACAGCTGTTTCCACAGGATCATATTGTGTAGCATGGAACATACAATGAAAATGTGTGTACATGTAGCTGGAGAGTACTGCAAGGCTCCACCAGATATGTCCAAGCACCAGAATCATGACTTGAGCATCCCTAACACACGCTCTATTATGATTCTGGTTTGTGCGTGTGCCTCATTATGGAGTTTTTTTTGAGTGTGTGTGCATGTCTGATGGGTGTCATCAGCCATGGCTCCAGTGCGTAACCTGCATCCCCCACTAGATGGCCATATAGGATGTCCCCACTGACAAATCTTTGGTACAGCTGTGTCAGATGCCAGATGTGGGAATCGTGATAGCTTCCAGGGCAGCCAGCGCACACATTCATGATAATGCCCTGAGCATCGCACATGACCTGGAAGTTAATGGAGGGGAAGCCCTTGCGGTTTATGTAGAACCTACCCCACTTGCCAGGTGGTGCTTTGATGTGTATGTGCGTGCAATCTATAGCACCCACTACCTCAGGGTATTCTGCTATTTGGTGGAAGAGACGCATATTGCTGGTCAATGCCTCACGGGTGTTAAGGAAATATATGTGTTCACTGACATGTGCTGACATGGCATCCAAGAACTGGTGGAGTACCCTGGATGCTGATGCCTGTGAGATCCCCATGATATTTCCAGTTGGTCTTTGGAAGTTACCTGTGGCTAGTATTCTTAAGCCTACACATACCTTGGTATCCACTGGGATGGGTTCCCCTCTATTGGTTCTGTGTGTGAGGCGTGGCTGGCACAGCTCAACAATTTGCTGTAGGATGTCCCTGTACACCCTATAGCACTCCACTATCTCCAACTCATGTAGTCCCTGGTAAGTTACCCTGAGTCTGTACACTCTTCTCCTTTTCCTCACTGTGGGTTGGTCATCTGCATTCTCATCCTCACCACCCTCAGTCTCTTCCACATATTGATGTATGAGAGTGAAAGCAGCCCCTATCATTTTGTTAGTTTTGTCAGGTAAAAGTTCCCCATCTGTGTACACTGGTGGTGTAGAGTTTGTGGGAAAAACCAGACTGAAAGGTCTTTGCATAGTTTATAGTAGTGTGCTGTGCTGGGCTGGGCTACTGACGGTGTAGTTGGCTGATTCTGTTACATTTCACCTGCCAGCTATGGTAGTTCTTCTTGATTGCTTTCCTGCATTGCCTTCCCCTTTAAGCCCCGAGGCACGCTGTGCATACCCAGTGCTCAGATGTGAACAGAGCTGCTATTTCCTGTTTTTTTTTTTTTGTTTGTTTTGTTTAAAACCCGGTGCATGGCGCACACACCTGTTTAGGCAAGGTAAACACTGCTAGGCAGCCTCAGACACACACCCCCCCTTCCTTAGCTGTGTTTAGCTAAGGGCAAACAAGGGCCACAGAGCTCCAGTAAGCTTACAGCATGCATGACACCCCCTTATGAGGTCATCTACCTCTTATGCTTATACCATGGTGTTGCTACACTTACATGGTTGGGTGCAAGCTAACACTGAGGGGAAATTTGTGATTCAGTATCAGTCCCCTCATTTGCATAAAACTGACTGCTAATGCATGGTTACAAGACTGACACTCAGCTTTTCCCCTTAGCAACCACTAGTCCATGATATTGTTGTCTTATGCATGCCATTGACTATTATGGCAGAATGCTGATTTTGGTTTAAAAGCTTATTTCCATCTTTTTTTCTTATTTTCGGGATGATCCCATTTGCGCACCGCTGCCTTATGCTTAAACGGCCAAAATTGGCCAAAAAAAGTTATTTTTCATACTTATGCAACCATTTACCATGCCAATGGCCATATATTTGGCCATTGGCATGCCTACTACATTGAATACATGCTTTCCTTGGAGCTGTCATGCCTCCATTTTGTAATTTGCAGAAATGTATTTGGTTAGTAGCCGAATACATTTCTGCACATTACACTATTCCTGCACAGATGCCTGCCTGCTTCCTGGATCGCTAATTCACCTCATTTGTATGGTTTCACCTGCAAATGGGGTAATTAGCATACAGGAGCTTTGTCCATGCAGGACTTGTGTAGGAGCGCTCGTGCACATCCTGGGAGCTCATTCCTGGATCGCTCATCAGACATATTGCATGCAGCAGCTCTTGCACTCTTCCTGCACATCATGCAGAGCTTGCTAAATCCTAGAGTATATTAATATGTAATGACATCTATGTATATACTTATCTTAATATTTATGTATACATGTGTGTGTGTGTGTGTGTGTGTGTGTGTGTGTGTGTGTGTGTGTGTGTGTGTGTGTGTGTGTGCACACACACACACACACACACACACACACACACACACACACACACACACACACACACACGCATGCACGCACGCACACACACACACACACACACACACACACACACACACACACACAAATGTATATATTTGTATAAAGTGAAGGATGAAGGGAGGGAGGTTTTGCCATAGATTTATTAAAGATACTACACATATGAGATACTGCATTGCTTTAAACCAGAAAGTACACATTTTAAGATGATTGAGAAACTTTGTTTTTCTTCTGTAGGACCAGTTGTGAGTGGACTGGCTGGTTGTTTGATTACATAGGTATGACAAATAGTCATAAAATGACATAATACCTACATTTTTAACATTATAATAGGGTAGTATTGCATGCCAAAGAAGCAGATTTTAACTTATGAAACTGCCATATGGCATCAGTGAAAGCATACACAGTAGTAAAAAGGAGTTGTCAATATTTACTGTTGCAAAACTTCATTGGGCATTGTTTATGACATCTCATTATTGAACTTAATATTGCATAAGCACTTGCTAAATATGTAACACTGCTTAATGACACTTTCAGATTAAAGAATGGAATGTTTTCCTGTCATTAAAATTATGAAATATTCTCCTAAATACTTATCAGTCCATTTGCTGTCTCCATTTCTTTCTTTTCCTTTTTTTCTGCAGGTCCAAGAGTAGCCATGGCAGTTCAGCTACAAGCTTCCCAGGGAGTGAATGCTCACCATCTCCCCTCCTCTTGGGGAAAAACAGCTGGGTTAACTAGGGTCAAAGACTTCAGGACCTGGAAAAATGGGAGTCTACCCCATAAAAAAGTGTCCATTCTCTCCCATCTAATCCAGAATAGCCATCATAATGTGTTCCTTTTTTGTTTTCCTTGGTTTCACCATTTCACTCCCCCACCACCACCACCATTTCCAGCTGTCATATTTTCCCTTTTTTCTAACTTTCTAAAAGCCAAAACAGGGTGGCCATATAAGGATACACAGAGACTGAACAGAAAGATTAAAACTGTGGACAAGTGATCCTTGGATCAGTGCAGGATTTTGCGGAAAATCTTGAGACATTTGTGCAGATCCACATGCTGTACCACTTTCCAAAACTAGAGCACATTCAAGCATTACACATATAAACATAAAAATATTTATTTTTTAGACATGACTACACTTCTTTCTTCACACTTTATGCTAGTTCAGATGTGTGAGTGTACTGAGTATTGTGATACAAGGGTGAGACATTCAAAACAAAGCCTGTGCCACTTCTTTGTGCTTTCCAAGGTGCAGATTCCTGTTACAAATCTGTGAAGAGTTGGACTATAAATATTTCACAATTCTTTTTTGTTTGTCCTTTTTATTAAATACAACCACAAATAAAACAGCAAATATCAAGAGAGTAATATTTTCAGCCAGAGGTACAGACACAGATAAATATGTCCAAAGACTGAAAATATAAGCTGTGGGCTGAAACTTTTCTAACACACTGTTTTTTAGACATAGTCTGCATTTAAAATGAACATGCATTAAACAGAGGCAAGATGTTTCAATTCATTTCACAGAGTTAAGCAAACAGTTTCTAAATAAATAACTTTCACTGTTTTACTGGCAATGAATTAGATATAAAATTGTCTACACCATGTGCTTGTTTAGCAAACACAACTTGTGACAGATATACCCCCAGATTTAATAAATTCCATGTATACATAATGTAGAGCCTACACAGACGTTACCATGTCCTTGTACGCAATTCCCCCTAGATAGCGTGCCATGCATATTAATGATGGTGCATTGCTGAGGGAGATCTGTGCAACATGGTTATTGAATCAGTGTAGGGAGTGTGTCAATAACTGTGTCTGCAGATGAGTAACACACCCCCTGCATTGTCCAAGTGCATGATTTCATTTTTTTTTTAAGTTTGCATGGTGTGGTGTGGCATGGCGCACAGCAATTGACACATGTCAGACATCTAAAAAATAGAAACTGGATGCATTTAATTTTTGATTCAAAGGTCAAGTTTAAGCATAGCTTAATGGGTTTGCTGCGTGCGTTGCTTAACAGTGCTTAACCTTGGCTCAGAGGTATATGTAAAAATATGGTAGCATTTTACATATCCATGTAGTCAGCTGGATAGAGTTATGGCCTTATGTGCAGAAGGTGTGGGGTTTGAATACATGTAAGGGAAGTTAAGCAATTAATTTTGAAATATAAATTATGCTAATTATTTTTAAATCATGGTTTGCTGCACTCAGCTAAGCTCTGCTAAGCTATGATAAGCACTGCTTAAACAAACTTTCTGGCACCACTTGGCTGTGCTTAGCTGGTTTGTACACTGCTAAGCATTGCCAGTTTAAGCGCTGCTTAGCTCAGCTGTGCTGGTTTGCACTGTTCGAAGTGACACGCCGCATTTTTAAAAATTGTCTAATGCATGTAATGGTGGGAAAACAGGCTATATTAAGTACAACAGGAGGAAATACAACATAACTATTTGGAGTTTGATGTGTGCCCGAACTATGGCAGGCATTGGAGAGGGTTAATGCTTCTGGGAGCAGCTGTGGCACATTCTGGAGTCCAGGGTCATGGTTGGACTCCTGATGAAAGACCATGAAGACCGGTTCTTGCAGGGGCAGTTCCAGGGATTCAGAGTGCAGGTTGGAGGCTTGGGACTGACTGGCATGCAATCTCACCAGTGATACATGTATCCCCCACAAAGGTGAGCAGGTCTGTCACCACTATGATGATCTGAAGCATCGGAAGGGGGACCTTCTGGACACTTGGGTCCAGGAAGCTCAGGATGGGAATGCCCCACAAGTTTGTAAGTACTTTTAGCATTGTTTTACCAATACCTCATCTGAATGTTTGATAGACAGGTATGCATAATGGAGTGCTTTTCTCCCTACAGCTGCAGAAGAGAAAGCTCACAACCTAGAGGTGCATGCTGGGTGCTTTGTCAGGTTGGGCAGTGAGTGTGGTGAATATAGATTAATTTGCAATCTATAGTGAAATAAGCAAGAAATAATAACGCCTTAACTGCCAATAGGTGCATACAGTAAAGATTTGTGTATTGCAGTGAATGTGGAGGTAGGCCTATACTGCAATAAGTGACTACTGCCAACTATAGTGCAATAAACAGGGAAGACTAAAGCATTAACCCTGATAATGTAAATGAAATAAAGTTTCTACTTCAATAATTGTGGAATTACAGCTGTATTGCAACACCTGCATTATATCAACTATTGTGCAATAAAGACTCAAATATATACCATTAACTGCATGAAGGTACCTCTAATAGAGCTATGTTGTGCAATATGTGTGTAATTAGGGATGATTTGCATGAAATCAATTATGATATCAGCTCTGAAATAAAAACACAAAAGAATACCACTACCTGACTCAAGGTACAACTAATAAAGTGTGTTATGCAATAACTGTAAATTCAGAGCTGTAGTACAAGAAATGCATTATGACACCTGTTCTTCACTAACATCTGAAGCAATAACATGAACAACCAACGTATATTGTGTATATCAGGATTGTCTTTTGTTAACCATTGCATTTCAGCTATATGCATTCATACTCCAAGGTACGGTGCTGCAGGCAAATATGACAGTGTAATAGCTGTAAATATACTATCTGCAACTGTATATGAGTGAGGTAGCCAACCCAATAATCTGATATGGTTTGTAGACTTCACAAATATTTCCACCCACTAACAATATATTGTGTATACCTGTGTTCTATGTAGTAATGGATAGTTTACTTATTATCTGTGTCATGCATGACTCTCATGCATGTGTGTTCAACTGTCCCTGCAGTCTAGTATAAAATTGTAGTACTATTAACAGGTCATATTTTGTTTCCAGGTGAGCTCTAGGTAAATATCAGTCAGTCAGTAGTCAGCAGTGGCTCAGTAGCTCAGTTTGTTAAATGCGCTGTCTGAAGTATATTTTGCCACAGAGACCAAGGTTTGAATGCAGTGTCAAGTAGTAATAAATATTACTGAATCAATTACGTATTGATGACAGATGTTTTCTCTACAGAAAATACAGGTAAATGGGTGAAGTAGCCCTTATTATGAGTAAATAATTTGTGTGTTCGGATGTAACAGACTAACAGCATTGACCAGGAACGTGATAAACTTCATAAAATAAAGACAAAAATTACAATAGTAATAAAATAAAATAAATAAAATGTGTAGTCTTGGTATGGCTGTATGCCTGGAGTGTCTGTAAAAGTTTGCTGAAGGTCTATCCCCATGTCTGCCAAGGATGGCATGATAGTTGTTTACTCTCTGTACTGTACACATACATGTATTTCGAGTGTTGCATTGTCACAGACTGTAATTACTGTTACATAATCCCTCTGTCACAGATGTATCATTGGCATGATTATGTCAATAGCACAGTCACACTACATCAGCCACAATACACCTTGGTAGTTATATAGGTCCACCTGATGTGTAAGTGTTCTCTGTAGTTGTGTATAGTTGTGTACCTGCAGGTGTTACTGCTTGGCCCATACTGGCCCATGTGGAAAGTCTGAAAGGTATGTATGTGCTACAACAGCTATAAGGCACTGTTATGCATAAAGGAAGGCTACACCTATAGAGTATATAGCAGCACTGTTGTAAACTATATAGCCTATACTGGTACTAATGGACTGTATTTCTCTCTCTCCCCACCCTTTATCTTCATCTAAATTTATTATTGGTATACATTGGTTATGGTTTACTATTAACGTATAGTCTCTAAACTTTATTTTGGAACATTTTTTTATTGTTATGTATTACAGTGGTTGCATATCAACATATGTTGTTGTATTACCTATGTTGTTGGTCTTATGCTGTAGATGTTACTGACATGCTAATTTACTGACTGCTATGTTATTTATTGTTGTGTTCCATAAAATATACATTGATATGTTAATGGGTTATTTCCAATGTTCTGGCATGCTGTTATAACTAACAAAGTGTTTTGTCCATAACTAACCTATACCAGTTGTTATATACCTCTATCACCACAGTACAACAGGGTAGGCCTGTTCCTGCTGATCCACCTACCCTACCTCAGATGGCCATGGCACCAGGTACCAGCCCATCTGGAATCCACGCAAGTGCTGTCCTCTCTGATGGCCCTGCACCACCCTTGGGTGGAACCACTTCAGGGAACGGGATCCATACTCCCCAGGAGCAGTGGCGGAGGCATGGTAGTCGCCCAAAATCAACTACTGGCCATGGTGTATAGGACTGTGCATAGGAGCTATGAACAACTCCTGCACTGGATTGAGGGCAGCCTCAAAAACCTGGTGGGGTCTGGTGGCCCTGGCACCCAGCCTCCAGCATAGCCACCTTCAGGGCAGTGAAGGGGCAGTGTTGACTGCCCATGGGTTGACAGTTCAGTCATGCTGCTGCTGTCTGGGGGCACATGCATCTCTGATTCCACAACACCCTGCCCATCCAAGGTGTTTACCCTCTCATATGTTACACACCACCCCTGTATGCTATCTTGTCTATCTTGTCTGTCTGTAAATGCATCCTCTCCTATGCAACTTACTTCTCCACATGTACCTACATCCTTTCCCCAACATTCCACTCTCTCCTTTAAAAAAATGGGCATCTGTCCCACCAAAAATATATCACTCCATACATAGCTCTCCATTTCCCACATGTGTTCACTGGACACAACTAATTAGATCAAATTGGCTTGACAAAACATTTATGTTGTCTTCACCCCACTCTCTGGGGTTTGAGGGTCCAAATTCATGTACAAAGTCTGTAAAAACTGCACAGCTGTTGCTGTACAAGAAATGGAAAGCAATGGTTCTTTCCTACACCCTTCCTGCACAAACCTACCTGCTTTTCAGTATGTTTTCCTCCTGCTTTCCCCATTTACCACTGTCCTATCACCCTCTTTTTCTTTACTTTTTAAATTTTTAGTGTGGGTTTGTGCTGAGCTAAGGGAAGTGTGGTGTAAACCTGCGCAAACCCACTTAAATGTGCCTTAATAATCTTATGTGTTTCTCACAGTGTTAGGCACATCTGCAAAATAATTACCCCTGCCATGGATTGAACCCAGATCCTGTCAACTGTAGCATAGTGCATTTGCCCACTAGGCTACTCTGCTCTGAACTAAAACAATTGTTTCTAGCAAAATATACTGATTGCCACTGATAGACTGCAAGTAAATATAATGGGAAAAATGAGAGTGTACCTGGGACTGTGATGCAAACACTACACCAGTACACAGCAAAATAATTAATAATGTATGTATGTGAGGCCTGGGATAGCAGGCATATCCATCAACTGTGCAGATTGTTGCAGAATTTCCAGAAATTCCCCCCTATTTCTGGCCCAGATTTCAGAAAATGTTATTTTTCTGGTAAAGTAGTGGCAAGTCATTAAAGATTGAGGTTAGAAAATCATGACAGACATTTCAGTTTCACAATTCATACCCTTCAGAAAACACATGCTAATGCAAAACCTGTTAATCTATCAACATTCTAAGTTTGTAAGAGCAATATTTATAGAGTGTCCCAATTTTTGGGCCTCTGTCCCACTTTTATTTATTGCTTTGTCCCGATGTCTTGCTCTATGAGACTGAGAGGTATGATAGCAGTTAATTGCTCCATTTTATCAGTAACATCTTTAAACACACCTGCTAAGGCAGCAATGGCAAAGTATATGTGTACAACTGGGACCTAATGGATGCAGACCACATGTGTTACAGGCTGTATGTACGCACATATATCTTATAAATACACCTGCTGCAACACTGACTGAATAGCTCAGTCTGTAAAATGCCTTGTATGTAATATATTTTGCCCCCCATAGTCCTGAGCTTGAATCCAGTGTGCTGCACATCAATTTCATTTTTCTGAACACAAGTAATGACTGAGTCATGCTAATTTAACTCACACAGGTTGCTGCTACTGCATTAACTCCTACCCATGTTTGCAAGGCAAAGTCCTGTAGGTAGGGACACACTGCACATTTTGTATAGCCAAACTATATGCCACCTACTACTCTGTGATTGGCACTGTTACATAACAGATGTAAATTAAGCACATGCCTAGATTGGACTGTAAAGGGTACCCTTACCGTGGCTTTGCTGTGATGACACAGCTGACACTGCTGCCTCAGTTACAAGTACAACTTGCTGTCCTCCAGAGAGTTCACACTCCTCCCTAAGTGTCCTAGGCTGCAGCTGCAGCTGCAGGCTGGAGCATACAAAGCTGTAGGTTAAGCTAGCTGCTACAGACCTACCATACCTCACAATTCCATAGACCAAGGGAGCCAGACAAAACCATACATAAAGGGTGGGGGGGGGCAAAGGTCCAGTGATAGGGACATGTTTTACAGTTTGCCCCTACAAATATATTGAACTGATAGAATAGCAGCTACTGCATCAGCATGCATATTTTGATGGGTATGATGTCTAACATCCACATGTCTCTTGCTCTCTCTTTACTGACCTCAACCAACAATGCTTACCACTGAACTGCCAGATAACCACAATGTCATGGGAAAATGGCCAAACATATCATGCAAAACTGTGGACATACCTCATAAATCTCAACAGTGGACAGTATTTGTACCTACCCTCTGTGATGCTGTAGTCTGCACACCTCACTAATGTCCATCTCAAATACTAAGAAAGAGGCCAAGGCCTACATGAAGACCTTAAGTATTGCACTGTGGTGCCATGTCATTGGCTAATGAAAGTGCAACCCACCTGTATTGGATGTAATTAGCAAGTCAGAGCCACAGACTGGTGCACAGGCAATTACCTGTTAATGAGCATTCCCTACAAAAGGCAATCAACTACCTACGGGGAACAGGTCTGTGTGTTGCTTTACTCAGACCCACTACAGTTTAGCAAGTTGTTTTGCAATGGATCTGGACAAAAAGGATTACTTCGCAGTACCAGGTATGTAATACATGTGCCCATATAATGAGATGCAGATGGGAGGATGGAGGAATGGGGAAAAGGGATTACAACAGTAGGCCTATAGTACATTCATGTCATTAACATGTTGGTGATACTCTGCTGTCCAACAGCTACAAGCATGCCTCTCAATTATCCCTGCTTTAAATCAAATCCCAGCTCTGCCCCTGTTACTCCCTCCTACAATGTCTGGCTCCTGTAGAAAAACTAGTGGATTGTGAGTTAGACATATTGACAGTAAATAAGGATGAAAACAGCTATAATATCATACGATGTACTGTAATTCACTTCCTCTCAATATGTCAATGTCACACAGAAATAGTGCAGATGTTGTAAAGGTGTCCCTGACTGTCCCTGATGTACTCTGGCTAGGTCACGTTTTTGTTGGCATTCACACCTAATTGCTTGAGAGCTATGGCTAACATACCTGTCAACCCCTTAGAGCAGGAATTGGAGTCATAGCCATTATTAGTGGGGGGGACACAGGACCAAATCCAGTGACAGAGTGTGCATATTGGCCATACAAAGTAAGACTATGAATAGACTAATGGAGATTACTGTAGCATAAGTGTTTTCTGAGGGGTTTGGCATGTGACAGCCAGATTCTCTATATTCTGACAACAACCATCAATGATTTGCCAACCATTTGTCAGACATTCACATGTTTGTGCCAAGAAGACCACATCTATGAGGCACAAGTTCATATTCTGCAAACATCTGTGTAGTCAAGAGGTATGATGCCTACAGGGAAGATATACTACAGCAGGGCTGCATTGTTGTCTGTTATTGTGGCCCACTGGTGTTGCTGGACTGTCCCCATATAGTTGTAATAGCACACAGGTATTTGTCTGACAGTGGCTGTATGACATAGCCGTAGGACTTTACCCATAGGAGACACACCACAGTAGACTGCAGTGATAGGTGCAGAGACATACAGCAGACTCCATCATGGCACATAGGGACATAACCGTTATTGCTATTACCGTGGTGATAGCCACACATGTGTTGTGTTAATAGACTTTAGGGTATGATGTGTGAGGGAGTGGTGGATAGTGCAGCCCATTTGGGTGTGCAAAGTCTGTACATAGTGGATGTCCATGTATGTGGTCCTGTGATGTGTTCCCCTCTTGTTATCTTTCAAGAACAATGTCTCACAGGAGGCACCCAGCATTTACAGCCACATAAAATAATGTTATCCTGGATGGCCTCAGACTGCATCACCACATTCTGCTGTCCAGGAGTCGCCAAAATCATGACTAGTGTGCAGCACTGTGGGCTGACCTCATCGCAGCAGTGAACCAAATCCTCCAACAGGACAGGACCTATGAGCAGATCCAACACCAGGCCACAAATATTGTCAATGCTGGATGGCAAAGGGCAGCTGCTGTGGCCAGAGACCATGCTGCTACCAGTGGATGGTCTGCAGCAGTGCAAACCTGGAATTAGCCACCAGCTTTCAGCCATCCATCACACCATACATCCTGGAGGTGGGTGCCACAGCATTCACATCAGAGGAGAGTCCAGGTAAGCTTACTGTGTTCATCAATGTATTACTGTATCAGTCATTGTGGGACGCTCTGCATACCAGTACATGGGTGTAAGGTCTATCTGCACATGGTGAGGTTTGGTTTTAATGCACAGTTGTACACACATACTCAGAATGTCAGCAATGTAGGCAATAACACATTAGCTGCTGTACATGTGGATATATGCACATATTACCTTGTAACAATGCAACATGTGGCATTGCTGACAATACCTCTTCATCACATATTTATAGGTATATCAGGTGTGGCCAGAGCCCAAGGTCCTGTATCTGGTAAGTGTGATAATGTTGTTTGACAGATCATATATACCCTAAGAATGTTAAATACTGCCATGTTGCCTTAGGCACGACTGTTATGCTTAGCCAGAGTAGAATAGTTGTATGTTCCATTTTGGAGGAGTTAACTGAAGTGCATGGAATGGGTAGTCACAGCTGTGTATTTGCAGGAACATTTAAACATTTGCAGTTATTGTTAATATGCAGCCTGCTATAAAAGAGGCAATCACTCCAAGATGCCTGTTAACACACAATAGGGGGAGGGTACATACCTGAGGCACTGATACTACAACTGGCATATTATGCTCATAAAAGGTGCACTGGGTTTTAGGTGCAAGTCTAACAGATACACTGTCATATTGTTTAACTCACAGGTGTATTGTACTGGTGACGTTAACTGAATGTAGCTGCAGTGCATGTTATAAAGGACTTGTCTTGTCTGTGTATGCTGTATGTTTGTGTGTTGCGCATGGGATTAGAAATAATATGTGAGATGTGTAATGCAGTTGTGGCTCCTCATCTGTATGTCTCTGTGTGGACTACCATACATAATAGTGCAGGTAGTAATGCACTGATTTTGTCGTCCTGTTCACAGGTGAACATGGGGGTTGGGGTCTGTCCCCCTCACAACCTGATGTCAATTTTTCATTGGACTCTGATGATGATGGTGGCCATAGTGAGGTACAGGCGGGGTTATTGGGGGCTGAATGTGTCCCAGGGGTTCACATCCCAATTCATCCTCCATTGTTCCTACACACAGTATGCTCACACAACTGCAGTCCCCTAAGGCCACAGATATCGGACAGTCAGAGGGTGCTGACATTAAACAGGGCAGTGTAGCAACTATGGCATCAGTAAGTGTAGACACTGGCCATAGCCAGAAAGCTGGCAAGGTCCCACACAGGCAGATTGACAGGGGTGCTCAAAGAAGGACTGCTGCCCATCCATTAACTGTCACAGGTGTCACATCATGGGTCAGTCACTGCATGTTTTGGTCCATCATGGAGGCACAGGCACATTCCAAACACAATGCCAGATGGATGTACAGGATTATAGCTGCAACACAGTCTGATATCCGTGACCACACATTGGTGATGCCATGGATTGTTTCACTGATGTAGTGGACAGAAGGTGGGCTTAGACAGTGTCAGTCTTTCACCAGACATTGTCTGTGTTGGAACACCTGCCTGGAATAGGGCATCGGACATATGGATGTAGGTTAGCAACATCATCTGCTGAGACCCCATGTGTTGTGCACACTCATGCTTCCATAGTGGCAGTATCTCCAGCACTACAGAAGGAAGTGTGTTGTCCATGCCATGACATGGCAGGCCATAGGAATGTGGTCCTGGGTGGTCCCGTGAGGACACGGGCCCAGCAGACAGCAGTCTCTATCAGCTTCTAGCACCGCATCTGACCGTGGGCATGGTGGTGCCAGTGCCACTCTTAGCAGAGCCAGTTCCCATGTTCATGGCCAGAGATGGTGAACTGTCCACTCTGCCATGCATGGTCCACAGTTGTCCAACAAACACATGTGTAGGGCTAGCACTGGGCTTGATTGTGTACACACACACCCTCAAACATCATTGTTGAATGCAGGTCACCAACAGCCACACACATCAGCTCTCCATGGCCCATCTAATCAGTACCCTTTCCTGACTCACACACATGTTGTCAACTGTTTGGCACAGCCTAGGCCTCTGCCCCCCCCACACCACACCCTGTGCATGTGATGATACCTGTGTCACATCTCTGCCTTCCATGCCATCGAGGCAGGGACATGCAAATATGTGTCTAATGGACAGGGTGGCTATATTACTTTACATATAGTTGTGTAGTCTGGTATTGTTATGTCACTGCAGGTGTTGAGGGCCATGACAGGTGCTGTATGCTGGCGTGTGTCATTACTACACATCAAACTTTGTATATCTTTGTTGCATGATGTTGGACTGGTGGTAGTCTTACAGAATGATAGGAGTCTCACAAACTGGTGTATGTTTCTTTTCCAGGGGGTCTGAGTGGCTAAGCTATGGAGACTTGGCAGCAATACAGCGGCACAGGATGGCATGGCAGTATAGCAGAAATATGACATTGGCAAGGTACAGCTGTATACATGCATGGTTACCTAGGTGAATATATGTCGAACAGTGTATCAGGGACAATGGGGGCAGTCAGCATAATCATGCATGCATACCTTGTGACAAGGTATGCCACTCTTGATACATGTCACCTGGGTGTTCCATACATACCAATGTAGGTAGTGGTAGATAGCAACTATGACTAGGTACATGTAGGCTATTTAGGGCTGGCAGCTAGTCATGGGGCAGGAAAATGCATGACCATTGCACATAAGTAGCCCATATGGCCATATCATGCTGCTACAAGAGAATATATTTGTACACACACACACACACACACACACACACACACACACACACACACACACACACACACACACACACACACACACACACACACACACACACACACACAGACACACTCACACACACACACACACACACACACACACACACACACACACACACTTGGCTTACATGAGATTAGAATCCCTACTTATCTAATAGTATACACTATAGCATAAAGTACTTATCACATGTCCCATGGGGCTTATTGATTATTAGATTGTCAGCCAGTGCTGTTAAGATGGATGACATCAGCAGACCTTATAGAGGAGGACAATGGTGAGGCCGGCAAGTAATCAAAGGGGCTTACAGCGTATAGCCATTGCACAGAGATAGGCCATACAGGCATCTCTTTACTTCTGCAAGGGACAATATTAACACACACATACGGAGTTGCCTGTTGTGAAATTGGAAACCATACCTTTCTAGTAGTATACACTACAGCACAAAGTTCTTATCACATGCACCATGGAGCTTACTTATTATTGGATTGTCAGCCAGTGCTGTTAAGGTGGATGACATCAGCAGGCCTCTTAAAGAAGGAATATGGAGAGGCTGGCAAGTAGTCACAGGACCTTAAAATTTATAACCATTGCTCAGAGATAGGCCATACAGGTGTGTCCTCAGTGCAGCAAGGGGATATAGTTACACACACATACACAGAGAGTTGTCTGTTTTGAGATTAGAACTCCTACCTATCCAGTAGTATCTATTATAACATAAAGTTCTTATTGCATGCACAGAGTTTATCTGTTAGTAGGTTGTTAGCCAGTGCCATTAAGGTGGATGACATCAAGATGTCTTGTAATGGAGGACAATGGAGAGGCTGGCAAGTAGTCACAGTTAAAATGCATAACCATTGCACAGAAATAGGCCATACAGGCATATCCACATTGCTACAAGGGGTTATATTTACACACACACATACACAGAGAGAGAGTTGCCTGTTGTGAGATTAGAACTCCTACCTATCAAGTAGTATACACTATAGCACAAAGCTTTTATCCCATGCCCCATGAAGCTTATCTGTTAGTAGACTGTCAGGCAGTGCTGTTAAAGTGTATGACATCAGCAGGCCTTGTAAAGGAGGACAATGGAGTGGCTTGTAAGTAGTCACAGGGCCATAAAATGAATTACCATTGCACACACATGGGGCACATGGGTATGTCTGTACTGCTGAAGGGGATATATCTATGCACACACAAGGTGCTGATGTGAGATTAGAACCCCTACCTACCTACTATTACACACTATAGCTCACAGTACTTATTGCGCGTGCCAGAGGTTATATCTGCTGTACATATAGATGCACCCACAGTACTTGTGGGCTATGCATAGTGGCCTTGTATTACTCACCATGTATGGCCTGCTGAGTGACCCTGCTTAATGCTGTTATTGTATCTAGTGTACTAGCAGTGGCATACCTGTTAATACCCCAGATATGTATTTACAGTTACCAGTATTGCCATGTCTGGCCAGTAGCAGTTTGGTAGGTGGACAATTGGCCAGTGGAAATATGGCCTGTCCAAGACCTGCATTGCAAACATTGCACATTATACCACCTACTCACCATTGTCTGTCTACAGGGTGACATTCCGCAGGCACGGGGTTCTGTGGGTGAATATATTCTGCCATTATGTGGCCATGGTCTGTTACCATCAGACAACTGTTGTGCATGTAGGTGCAGATAACCCCAGCATTCTGCTTGTAAGTGGGGACATTCAAGCATCCTGACACACATATACACATGTATATATACTTATATATATATATATATATATATATATATATATATATAAAACAGGGATGTCAACCTAACTGTAGCTGTGTGTGCGCTATATAACTGTGTTAGGTAGATATATGTGGAGAGTCTAAATCAGTCCACACATTTATTTAGACATATATATGTGTGTGTGTGTGTGTGTGTGTGTGTGTGTGTGTGTGTGTGTGTGTGTGTGCCACATACTGATAGATAGGGTAATCATGTGTGAGGGGGATACGGAGAGACAGATACATATACCTAGCTGTCTGTATGCACACACATATTTCCACATAGCAGTTCTTTGGTCAGATGAGTTAGCTGTGTAGGAGCAATTCCAGTGTGACTGTAAGTACTTACAAGGTGACTTGATGCCAGACCTACCTGTACTCCAGTTCAGAATTTTGTGTGTTGCAGCCAATTTGCTGCTGCATCTGATTCAACAGTCCAGCTCCTCCCTGATGTTTTATCCAAGTCATTCCCCGGCTGTTTCCTGAAAGTAATATATGACACAAACCTATCAACTATACATATTGTAATACAATGTACAGAGTTTTGTGTCAGATTTTTTGTACATTTTACATAGCATTGTGATTTTCTGGCACATTAGTGGCACATCATTACAGATTCAACATTAGTAAATGATGTCAGACATTTGAGCTACTGACTCCATACATATCAGGACATTCATGCTAATGCATGACTTGTTATTCTCTGAAACTTCCACATTTGGCTGGCCAATAGTTAATCCTTCTCCTTATATTTGGGCCTTTGTCCCACTATTGTTCATGACTTTGTCCAGATTTCCTACTCTAAGTGGTTGAGAGGTATGATCTAACTGGGGTACATGATCTAACATCACACACAGGGTGACAGTTTTCACACTTCTCACATTACATGTTTTTGCAGAATGTCCAGCATTCTGTCCCATATGTCTACTCTGTTCCTCATACAGTTGTGTTTATCTGGTAATATACTACTAAATGCAGTCCACTGAATTGTTTTAAGTATTGACACAGATAAGTGATGGCCTTTACATCCTACTGCTAATTTGAGCTGTTGCAACCTGCTGTTATACTAGCCACCTTCTAGGTTATTCAGAGCATGTATAATTATGTATGTTTGGCCCTCTGTCCCCCCATTTTCTCTGGCTTTGTCCAGCTTTCTTGCAGTAACAGATTATGGTGTTATGACAGTGTGAGGGACTCCTACCATATGAGTAACTCACATGGAAAAGTTGTAGGTCCTGCCAGTTTTGAACCATCACCCCCATCAACCATGCTAATGTCCTTAGCCCAGTGAGCCACACCAGCCATCAGAAAGTGAGGTTTAATTCCAAACACTATCAACAGCATACAGACATACACTGTGACCCCTGCTGTGACCCCTGTGTTTTGTGGAAAATAGAACACGTAGCCAGGTTCTTTGTGACAGCCCTGGAATTGCGTGGTCTGCTGCTATATCCTTGCACTGCAGTTGTATGGAAACAGTGATGTGTTGGTGGTAGAGGACTCTGATATTGATAGTTGTGCGTCTGTCCTATGACCCCACTGTTTGACATTTCCCTTGCATAATGCAGTGGGGTTTCCAGACATGTGGCCTAATGCATATTATGGGGCACTCAGTATTGGACAGAGTACCTGTTGCCCCAAGTAGCTGTTAATTCTCTGCAAGTAGCCCAGTAGCCCACTCTATTCCCTTGAATACATGCAGCAGGCCCATACATATGCTACCATAGTCTAGTACCCTGTACATTTGTTGTATAGGAGAGTGGCTTAACCTGTGAATGCAGTGGTTGAGATACCTGTGTTTCAGGGCTGACTTTATCTGATGCACACTGTACACAGCCAATATGTGGTTAGGTACAGGTTATGTGTTCTGGCTGGCATCCTTTTTACTATGTATGTGAGTCAGAATAAGGTATCAGTCCCTAGGACCCTAGGTTGTCAGTGCATGTGCTATGCATTACTTCTTGGCCAAGGCCAAGGCATACTGAGCATGCCTCCATTTGACTACAGAGACAGCCTCAGGGGGTTCCTCCTCCAAGTCTGTCAGAGGTGTGGCTGTAAGGACCTAGGCACTGGTGGGGGACTGTGTGTCCCTTTCCTGTGATGATCCTGCTGCAGCTGTTTCTGCAGAATCATATTGTGAAGCATGGCACATACTGTGAACATCTGTGCACATGGTGCTGGAGAGTATTGAAGGGCACCACCAGATGTATTGAGGCACCAAAATTGTGGGTTGAATTGCCCAAACACATGCTCTATGATGTTCCTAGTTTGTGCATGTGTCTCATTATGGCATTCTTTGGTAAGTGTGTGTGCATTTCTGATGGGTGTCATCATCCCTGGTTCCAGTGCCTAGCCAGCATCCCCCAGTAGATGGTCATACGGGATGTCCCCCTGGCAAACATCTGGTACAGCTGTGATGTGCACTGGATATGGAAGTCGTGATAACTGCCAGTACTGCCAGCATCCACTTTCATGATAATGCCCTGGGCATTGCACACAACCTGGTGGTTGATGGAGTGATACCCCTTGCTGTTGAAATAGACTCTACCTTCCTCACTGGCTGGTGCTTTGATGTAGACAGGAGTGCAGTCTATGGCACCCAGTACTTCAGGGTAGTGTGCTACATGGTAGAACAGACACATACTGCTGGCTCTCTCCTCAGGGGTGTGGGGTAAATAAATGTGTTCACTGGTATGTATTTGCATGGTATGCAGGAGCTGGTGGAGTATCCTGGATGCTGATGCCTGTGAGACCCCCATCATGCTCCCAGTTGGTCTTTGAAAAGTACCTGTAGATAGTATCCTAAGGGCTATACATACCTTTGTTTCCACAGGAGTGGGTTCTACTCTGTTGGCTCTGGATCTGAGTTGAGGATGGCAGGGCTCGGTGAGTTCTTGTAGCATATCCCTGTCCACCCTGTAGTGCTCTACAATCTCCAGCTCATGTAGATCCTGGACCGTTACCCTGGGCCTGAAAACTCTTCTTCTTCTCAGTCTGGGCCTATTGTCAGCAGCAGCATCAGTTCTGACCTCAGAATCTAGCACATACAAATGTAGCAGAGCTGCAGCAGCCCCTACCATTCTCACAGTTAAAATTCCAAGTCTGTACTCCAATGGTGCAGAGTATGCAGGAATATCAGACTGTAAAGTGTATGCATACTTTTTAGTGCTCTGTTGCAGATGCAGCCTGTGTGATTGGCTAATTATGATGCATTCCACCTGCCAAGTGCATCATTGAAGGCTGGAATGGCCCAGTTTAGGTGGAACAGGGGTCATCAGTAATTTATATATGATTGGTTTTCTCTTCTTTTTCTTTTTATTTCTTTTTTTTGACTGCCTTCCTTGCAAAGTACTGAGGCATGGCACACAAACCGACACCACAGGCATAAACAATGCTGAGCAGTTGATAGACACACCCCCATGAACGGGCACACTCAGCACAGTGGAGCACCACACAAATGTGCTCACACCTGCTTAAACATGTGATCTGAAGTTAAACAAAGCTTACAGCACTGGACATAGCCCCCCTGTTCAGTTCAGAGGCATGGTGCACAAACAGGCACCACTGTGATGCAATGTGCTTAAAGAAATAGAGACAAACCCCCTTTTAATGTCAGCTACCTCTTCTGTGGACACACGGATGTGATCTGCGGGCATGGATACCTATTTTTGTTATTCAGTAATCCCAGCTCATTTGCATACACATCCGTGCACATAACCTGGAAACTACACTATTCCAAGACATGCCTCCTTAGCAATCACAGACATCTACCATTGTACATACTCCATGCAAGGTCCTATAATGCATTATTGTCACATATTTTATTTTTTCGTTTTTATACTTTTTTTTTTTTGCATAATGGCGTGTTTGCACACTGCTGTGCTCTAATCAAACATAATATGGGTATTAAAAAAATAATTATTTTAAATTATTTTCCATTACTTTTTGGACATACAAGGCATAGTTTTGCACATATTTGTGTCTGCTATGCTATTTCTGACATTCTAACTTGCCTGTTCACTTTTTATTTTCATGTACACGGAAATTATCCATCTACACTTCTGACACCAATACGGGGCCTGTAGGACTACCTATATGTTTGCTGGATCACTCCAGCCCTGTCATTTGCATGTAATTCACCTGCTTATGAGGTGATTTGCATGCCACAGACACTTCCATGTTCGCACACTCAGGCACGTCCCTCAGCTTTGTTTACTGGATTTCACAGTTGCTTACTTTCATGTAAGCTCCATCCACTATGCCTACATAGAAAATTAATCCATGTAGGCTTTATTGAATTTCTCCTATAGTGTTTGTTTCTTTTCAAAATGTATTTACTATGAGCTGTATTATGCATACTTTATACAAATAACACAAAGAATCAGCATATGCGTGATAGTTAAAGTAACATCATAATATTTTTTTTCATTTTTGTGTAATAAAACCTTAGTTCTTTGTGCTTAATAACAAATAGCAAGTGTTACACCAAAATATAAAACATTTACATGCTGTCATGTTGAATTTTCAGAAGTTTACCTCTATATTGTGCTTTGAGATGTTTTCAAACAAGTAATGTTCATATGTCTGCTTAATGGTTTAATGATCCTGGCACAAATCAGAAATCTTTGCTTGGGAGCAGAAAAATGGATCTTATGGTCTGAATTTCTTTTGCATTGTATCTGACCAACAGAAATAGGCACAAAGTTGCTGACTTATTTATTACAATATGAGATTAAATATTCTGGCTACACAAATAAAAGCAATTTCATTTGTTGGAATGTATTACACTAATGTGTAAAGGGTGTTGAACGGTTAATTTCTGGAAGAAAACAATAATGTGGTTGCATAAATCACTCTAAGGTTAGATCATTCGGTCTGTAGATACTTAATAGGTAAATGAGTTACATTCTTTCCCCTTTCATAGGGAAACTATTTTCATTGCTGTTATTTTCCATCTACCTCCCAGTACCAGATTTTCTTCCCTGCAGAACAGGTAGAGCTTCAAATCACTTTGAAAGGTGTGAATGTTCTAAGACAGGGCTTGAGATTTGTTATTAAGAAATAATAGAGCTAATGCCATTGAGCCGTTTCGGTAAATATAATGATGCTTCTTATTCTTTTTCATGGTTTTGTTTAAAGGTAATACCTTTATTCTGCAATAATGTTGAGCAATCTGGTTTTAATTATTCAGTTTCCATGCATAATGGTGACGGTCCATTGACTACACTATAAAAAGAGTCAGATTACCAAATCAGCAGAAGCTGGAAAGAACAATACTGCACAGAAGTCTGGGATAACCTAAATAAAGCTTAATGCACCAAACTTCATAATCAGCTGGCCTTTAGGGTGCAGGAGGAGTGATGAGGATGGCCTCCGATACAGTTATTGACTATGGCAAATTATATTGAATCAGATCCTCAACTGTAACATCAGCTAACAAAATAACTTCCTTACTCCTCCAAGTGATCTATGTATATACTCTAAATACAACTTTGCTCTTTGCATTTACATTATTAGAATATTTATCCAATGTCTTCCGCTTACCATACTACATTTTAGTGTGTTATAGTATACATTATTCTGCATTTTAAGTGGAATGGATATATTTTTCCTAAAGCTATCAAGAGTAATACATGTGCTTTTTCCTTTCTGTCCTTGTATGTCCCTGAAACAGATTTACACAGGCTTATGATACTCTGGTTAGCACATTCAAATAAATTAAAATAAACATTTGCAGCAGCTCAGTATCACACACTACACTGCGCAGCAGGAATTGCTGTCAATCTCCTTTCCTAACACAGGTTATATAGTTATGTATTTTATAAATTCAAAAGGAAATGGTCATCACACGATTGCACCATAACACAAGAAAAAAATATACTAGTACTATGTGAGGGTACAGATCTTTCACTATAGCAGCTAATGCCTTGAAATTAAATTAAGGAACAAGTCAGTAATCAACATTTTATCTATATTTACAGAACACAAACCACCTACATCCCTCACATAAATTAGTATTCCAACACTAATTCAATATTCTACCTCTAAGAATGCTTAATCTTAGAAATTGTTCGTGTTTAGTCTTATAGAAACATTGGACATTTACTTCCTTTCTTCACTGTGTAACCTTGGTGGTTAAGGGAAGAGGTAGGAAGTAATATTAGTGGAGGGTCAAGGGTTGCAGAGTGGCTTTTCCCATCATACATTCGTTAAACATTTCTTTTTCACAGAATTTATAACCAGTGATGTAGCTGCTATCATTATTACAAATTTCAGTGATATTCAGGATTTTAGGTTTTTAGTTTATTAACTTTTCTGTGCTTAAATTTTCAGCTATTTCATGTGAGGTGCTTTTCTAACTGGTATTATCCAATAAATCATGTTTATTTTATGTCTTACTGTTATACAACTGTAGCTCCTGCAAAATCTGAATGTTTTTAACATGTTTTTGGTCCTGCATTACTATTTGCTGCATAACAGATGTGTAATTTTCATGTTTTTTTAATGCTATTTTAAATTAAATAAATATTGCCTTGTTTTCTTTCCTGTGGCTTTTTCAAAACAGATGTGTGCTGCTGAAAATTGTTTATGTTTCCCTGGTATTTTTAACTCTGTTCTTGTTACCATACAGATTCCATTTCAACTTTGTCCCATTCATTCCCTCATCCAACAGCTTCGGATGTAACCAGAAAAGAGATATAAGAGCTAGGATCTTGGCCATCATCTAGAGCGGACAGGACGTTTTCTACTCTCTTAACTTTTCTCTTCTTTTCACAGTTGATTGGCATATCATTGATTAGGGGTCTGTACTTCTGTTCCAATGTGACATGTGTACTTCTAAATGGTCTTGCTATGGTGCACTGCAGTATTCGGCTGCCTACTGTACTCATCCTTGCTCTGTTTCTGTTGCTTGCTACACAACCTAATGTCTACCAGGTAGAAGACATATAACAGGCCAACCCAGTTCCCTCCCATGAGAAGTCTGAGTGGTTATGACTATCTAACTTCCTTTCATTCTGGGCATATACTTAAGTGCTGCACTCTATTTAAACTCACATTGCTGGGCCTGCAGTCAGGACTCTATCTATTTGTGCCATGAAGACAGATGAAGGCTTTGCATTCAGCTCATTGTCACTAGTTTCTTTCATGTCCAGTCATTCATAATTGCCAGCAGGTAATAACAGTGAGCTTAAAAACAAACAATAAGTCCAAATCATACTAATTTATCAAATAATAATCAAAGGATTTTTCAGTGTACTGTTATGATGCTAAAATATAAGGCCATGTATTTCATTTTTAGTTTATTATGCTGTAGGTGGACTGAGTTAGATGAAAGCATGAAAGTGTATACAATAGGCTATATTGTTGCTGAAGATAGAATAATAATTAGTCTTTATGCAATTTATACTTGCAATACTTCACCACCAGTCCTGTTATACTGCATGATGGCACTTTCTTATTCAAAATGTAAGGTAAACAATTAATAAAATTAAGGAGGTAAAGACGATGAACAAATATGATGGCTAACATAATGCTGTGCTTTAAAATAATGATGGTCAGAAATGCTGGATGTGATAAGAGACAAAAGATAGTGCTTTGATGTGTAAACTCTATGCATAATATTTAATTTTGCTCTAGGTCATTCATTTTGAATAACAGTCTAGAAACACTATCAGATTAATAAAAGTGCATATGATGAATAAAATCCACAGCATAATGAGGGCATATTGTCAATACATGTATGAAGGAGAAAAAAAGACAGTCCATGTACATTTCTCTCATTTTTTAGCATGCAAAAGAAAACAAATACACTGTTGCATGTGTTAATATACCGCTGAATGAAAGGGGTATTATAGGTTAAGGAATGAATGTAGGAGGCAGTGCAATCATATACAGAGTTCTACATTCCCACTTCCTATTGGATATAAGCAAGCCTCTGTCATTTAGAGTTAAAACAATATTCTATGGGGGTGGCTATGACAGAAGTCTAAGTTGTGGCTGTGAATAAGGAAGATGAAGACACAATTTATGAAGATGGATTTTGACATATAGAAATGTTAAACATGAGAAATATAACACTAGCATAAATGAAATGGGGGACTGATCAGGAAGCAATATAAGTCATGAAGCAAGCAACGCACAGTACTGCAGGGAAGTGATACATGAAATCACTCACAAAGTCATAGAAGCATGAAGCAAGCAGCTTGAAGTAGTGCAGGGAAGTAGTACATGCAGTCATTCACAAACTCATACAAGACTTTCAGCTCCAGTGGCTTAGAGGGGAAAAAGCACTAACTATAACCCAGGTTTGTTTTTTGTTAATTGCTGAAACACTTGAGTGAACTGGCAGAGGAGGATGGACATGTCATTCCTGAGGGCTAGGGTAGAGCACAGCAGCAAGCATACTGCCACAAGCCATCAGAGAGTGTAAAGCAACACAAACACATGTTCTGCTGATGGGCTTTTGGCTCACCAACCCATAGTTAGCTGAGGCCTTTATATTGAGGTGATAGCAGAATGAACACACAGGGACAAACCACTATGGGACATTCTAGTGCTGCAGATAGCTTGTCCTCCTGCTCAGAGGAGTGCATTAAGACCTTCACAAATCATCACATAGCTGGGATGGAAGTGGAGATGCAATATACCCACATGATTGCAAACATGATGGCCCCCAGGTGGCTCTGGCTTTATACATCTGGCAAGTAACTGCCCAGGTTAAAGGGATCTAGCACATTAAGGAAAGCTTGATGGTGGGCAGTCACAGGGGCAAAGATGACTTAGAAATGCATGTTCATAGAGAACCAAGCAGTTACACCTGACAGATAGAATGGCCTTTCATCAACATGTTTTAATGGGGATCAACCCCCAGCCAACCCCGTAAATAGGATTGTAATTCCTGAAAATCCTCAGTTAATATAAATATTTCTGCCATCATCAGACCGCTGGGGTAAGCCATAATACTATTCTTAGACCTGAAAGGCTTGACCAGTCAGGGTTTGATGAGCTTGTCTATAGCTGGTTTGACTAAATGAACTCCATAGTCTAAGCTGCAAAACAGATACAGGAAATAAGGGAAATAATAAGAAGGAAGATACCTAAAATGATAGTACTTAAAATGAATTATATTTTTTTCTGTCAGTCAGTCAGTCCTAGGGATCAATATTTCAATGCACGCTAGAAACTGCCTATACATAAAGTGATAATGAAATATAAGAATGTAATGAACATGATGAGGCTAACAATCCATTCTGCACTTTCTCTCTCTCTGTGTATATATATATATATATATATATATATATATATATATATATATATATATATATATATATATATATATATATATATATATATATATATATATATATAAAAAATCAAATTTTGCAAAACACATGTAAAATTCTGTTATCTACCTATCCTGAATTACTCATTCTCCTAAACTTCAAGACTGTAGTATTAGTGCTATGTAAAGGGTGAAGAGGCTTGATTCTTTATTGTTGCCTTTCTTAGGAAACAATCATACTGATTAAGCAAGAAGTAATCTTTCCCTTCATCTATTTTCTGCAGATTGCACTCCACAACAGACAGTAATAGCAAGCATAGGAGGACTACATAGGGAAAATATTTGATTATGAAAAAGGAATAAAATATGACACCAACATTAAGTACAGCGTGCAAGTGTTTCCATGTGTGTTGTGTGTGTGTGTGTGTGTGTGTGTGTGTGTGTGTGTGTGTGTGTGTGTGTGTGTGTGTATGTGTGTGTGTGTGTGTGTGTCAAAGCCAAACAAACAAGTTCCACACAGTGATATTTCAACCTCCTATCTGTCTAGTTAAGCAGTCTAGAGAGCACAGTATTAGCCACAAGTGCCACAGAAAAAGTAGAATTCTTAAGAAGAGTGGACTTTTATCAGTATGACCTCATCTGTGTGTTGCACAGAAGAAGATTGTGTTGAAAGTAGGATAAACTGCAGAGAAAGCTGCATCCAAAGTTAAAGTTTTCTACTGAGTGGAAATGAACACAACACGACTGTTGTTGAAGCTTTAATTCTTTGACACAAAAACCAGACACACACAAGTTCATCAATGTCAAATATGAACCACCTACCTAACTAGTTACACAATCTAGAAAACAGTATAAGCAGCAAGTGCCTCAGGCCAAGTTTGACTTTTATGGGGAAAGTGCACTTTTGACATGATGACCTCAATACTCAGCAGAGAGAATGTTTGTGGTAAAACTGGGACAACGGGATGGTAGAATATTCACCCAGGTGATGATGGAATACTCACCCAGGTTATGTTTTTCCCATGCCTGTAAGTTAAAAGTATAAAGTTATACGTAGCCAGTATTGTAACCACACACACAAACTACTAACTGTGAGATTTGAAACTCCTATTTCTCTAGTAATACAGTCTAGAGAACACAGTGTTATCTGCAAACACCACAGGAGAAGTCTGGCTCTTAAGGGAAACGAGTGCACTTTTGATACAATTACCTCACCAGTGTATTGCAGAGAAGATGTCTGTGGTAAAAGTGAGATAAAGTGCACAGGAAGATGTGTATGAAGTTAAAGTTATTCTCCTGATTGGAAGCAGATGTAGCACATTTGCCACTGAATAGTTACTTATCTGTCACTAGAAACCCCACCACCACCACCACAATACACACAGATTCACCACTGTAAGAAATTAGTCTGTTACCTATCTGGTTACACAATTTAGAGAACACATTATTTACCATAAATGCCACAGAAGAAGTCTGACTTTTAAGGGGAGAGAATGCACTTTTGACATGATGACCACATCACTGTGTTGCAGAGCAGATGTTTCTGTAAAAATGGGATAAAATACACAGGTAGATCTGTACAAAGTTAAAATTATACACCTGATTGGAAGTGGACACCACATTTGACATTAAAGCATTACTTCACTAGACCCCTCCCAACACACACACACAAAAACATTTGCCACTGTAAGAACTGAACCTCCTACCTAGTGAGTTACAGAATCTAGATAATACAGTACGGATCACAAGCACCACAGCAAAGGCCTGGCTTTAACAATGTGAACATGCAAATTTGTACTTAGTAAAACCTCACTGTTTGGAACTTCTGGTCCTGTGCATCACATATTTTGGGAAAATGCATGTGTGTGTGGACAGGCCAGAGTAACAGTACAGTGCTTGTCATATGTAATGACCTACTTCTCTGATAAGACTTCTATACTGTCATTCATGTACATTGCATTACAGTGGGTAACATGTACCTGTTTCAAAGTATGGGTATCAATGGCAGTTACTGTTTTAAAACAGTGGATTATCAAGCAAGCATTCATGCCAGTTCATTCTGGATTGATTGCATGCAAACAATAAACATTTATAGTGTCACTGTCAGTTGTCCTATCTCATGCTTGCACAATGTGCCTTGACAATAGGAAAACATACATCTTAAATATGACACTGCACTTCAGAATAACAGTGATGGATTATGTGTGAAAAGATTGCACACAGTTGTAACACAGTTGCAATGTTAACAGCCTGACTTGAGTCAACATCACTATGAAATCCAGATATCTTGGTTTCAAACTTTAATAAGGACATAATTTGCACAACTTACACATAATTTAGCACAACTTAATTTGGTGTACATATTTTCTTACTCTCTGCGTGAAGCACAACACTGGAAAGTTCATTTGCGCTACTGAAGGCAAAGTTTTGGCACATGATTAATCATATCTTGAGGTGTTGAACTTAGAATGGATACTGGACCAAGCACATCGTTGCTGATGGAAGCAAGACTTATGGGAATCAGTTGGAATCAAGGCATTTAACTGAATGATACAAGGGGTGTGAGGATGTGGACAGTTGGTGAGAGAAATACCAGCCATAGTAAAACATTAGTTTATAGTTCTTTTCTTCACATATTTGTATTATGTTACTGTTTATCTTATCATCATAACTATTCAAGCAAGATCTGTACAATGCAGTGTTCACTATAAGGAGCAAACTCATTAACACAACAGTAGGATGTTTTGCTGAGAAAATGAGTAACCAACAGTTACACCCACAGGGGTTATACAAAACATTCAAAAACACTTTGGCATACATCTAGATTCGAACCTTGACAGTATCCCAAAAGCAGTCTATATTGCTGAATATTACCTAAGCACACCACATAGGAACTCATTCTTCACAAGCTTCAAATATGACAACAGATATAAGAGAAGACATTGTAAAATGAATGTATGCATTAGTCTTCATTACCTCATGACAACTGTATGTTGTCTATATAACTCTTTAGCATGTTCAACAGAAGGTTAGCCTGATTATACATAGCTAAGCACAGCAGTGCGAATGACACCAGATCAATATGAGTGAAGGCAACAACTCACAATGTTTTTCCATAAGCTATGTATTTCCATTTAGCCTGAGCTGTGGTTAGTGCTCAGTGTAGGACATTGCGCAAGTGCAGAGGAGGAAGATTAATGACACAGAAGGAGAAGATACAGCAACAGGGGGAGAGGGAGGCAGGAACAATGTAACTTATGACACAAGCAGGATAATGCTGGCTCATAATATGTAAACAAATGCTACACATTAAAAAAAATGGTGGTAACACTTAACTATTGCCTGGATTAGAACCCTTAAAAGTGTGCAAAAATCACTCTACAAATCTGAGTACTATCTCACCACACCACAAATAACTCCTACAGCACACCTTTTAAATCGCATAATTGAAAGGACAGTGACAACTTACTAAAGCAGAAGGGTTGAACACAGAGAGAAATAACAGTATTTTCTGTGGGACATGTTGTGTTGCTCATTATTATTCTGTCATGCTCTGTACAATAAACTGATTGCTATAGCAAGAAGGAAGGGGTAAGTGAGTGCAACCAATGTTAAGAAATATGCAGGGTAAGAGTGGTTTACTAAGTCTCCCTGTTGGAGATGGAATGTTTTGCAGATGCTTTCTTGCTGCACTATTCACATGGTATGTTAATGAAATGCTGTAAATGAAGATACATACAGAGATATATAGTTAACCACATGATAGCAATCTAAAATGTCATGAAAGAATAATTTGACATACAGCTGTAATCAAACCCATGACACTATGCAAACATATCAGTATATAGACAGGGGAATTATCACAACCCACCATCTAGGAACTTCTAGCTCATTCTATCCAGCAGCTTAATAACTGTTACAGTTGTTGTTTCAAAGCAGTGCCTTTACTTTGTAATCCTATAGTGCAGGAGATTTAAACATGTTTGGGCGAAGTCAGCATTGTTAGTGTGGCTGAATTTAAAATCTTCAGCTTTTGCCATACGATGTTAAACAAGGCTGGTATAATGGTTAAGGTGTTTATCTCACAGACAAAAGGTAGAGGATTGATTCTCACCTTTGAAGAGAAACTGGCTAGGCTTAAAATGACCTGTAAAGGCAGTCAGCCTAATAGTTATCTATAAACCTATGAACACCTTTCACCATCACTCAGCATTAGTGTGCAATGCCAACCTCCACACAAATGCTGAGGACAGCTAAAAAGAGAAGGCTTTTTATGGGCCATTTTAGACCAGATTAAATGTGTTAAAAGGGGGTTGATAATAGTGTGGTGAAAACCGAGGTGGCAAGCAGAGACTAAGACACAGAGAAAATAATATAGGAATTTGCAGGAGGGTGGTGGAAGAGCATCATAGATATCCACTTCTACAGAACATAAATGTAGCATTGTACACTGGCTTTTGAGAGTCATCATACTAGAGATAGATGACAAAAACAGAATAATATTCCATAGCCAATTGTATTTATTTATTTTTATTTATTTTACATTTGTTAACCGGGAGAGTCCGACTGGATACATGTCCATTTTCAGCGGAGGCCCGGGGAGAAAAGCTCCAGGTACATAACAGACATATGAACATTGTTAATGCAAAAAAGGAATATAGTTGAGTTCTAAATACAATATAAAGATACATCACATCTTGGGAAAAAAATAACAGCAGCATATAAAAAAAAACATAGGTCAGTTACAAAGGCGAGGCGCCTTGTTAAAAAGTGGTTAAGGATAGTGAGGTAAGAGAAGGGTCAATGATAGTGGTTAATCAGGTTTGGAACAGGGACATTGCCAGAGAGTATTGAGATGGGGTTTAAGCTTTTTTTTGAATTGTAGGAGTGAAGGTTCTGAGGTGAGCATGGTCGGTAGGGAGTTCCACATTTTACCTACAAAGTTTGAGAATAGAGAATCCCCAGCAGAATTATTGGCTTTGGCAGTTTGAGCTAAGATCTTATTGGAGGAGCGTAAAGATTGCAGGTTAATATAGGGGTGAATGATGTTTTCAGAGCTGGTGTTTTCTCTGGGTGATACAGTATCTGGTGAGCCGTTTGAGTTGGTTGAAATGGAGTTGGCTGGAAAACTCTAACCACCCTAGTTGCTTCAAGTTAGTGCAGTGGTGCGTTTTAAAGGTGGAATTTGTGGCAAATCTAGCTATGTGATTGTAACAAGAAGCAAGTTTGTTAAGGGTTGTCTTGTTTAGGTTTGTAAAAGGGGGGAGGCAAAAGAGTTGATAGTAGGTGTGTGCTGGCAATTGTAATTTTAGCGTGAGGAGTGAGAAAGTGTTTTACTTTATAGAGAGGGCCAAGCTTTTTATTGACGGTTTTGATGGTTAGATTGAAATGGGTGTCATATTTAAGGGAGTTATCAATGGTAACACCTAATAGCTTTGTGTGAGCTTCTGGTGATATAGTGATTCCATTGGAGGATGTAATAGAGAAGGTGGGGGGAAAGTCTTGTTAGTGGGTGAGAAAGTAAGTAGTTTTGTTTTGTTGGGGTTGAGAACTAGTTGACGACTTGAGAACCATTTTTCTATTAGGTTGAAGGTGTCTTGGGTTGAAGCAGTGAGGTCTGCCAGGTTGGAGGCAGTGCTGATGATAGTTGAATCATCTGCATATTGAATGCATGTGGCATGGGGGTGATTGTGGGCAGGTCATTAACAAAGATGGTGAAGAGAAGAGGGCCAAGAATAGATCCTTGGGGAACTCCAAGTGTAACAGGTAGGCATGTGGATAATTTGTCCTGCCATAGAACAGCCTGTTGCCTATTGGACAGGTAGGATTGGAACCATTTCAGCGTGGAATTGCTGAGTGATAGTTTTTTTAATGTATGGAGGAGTTGAATGTGGTTCACCATATCAAAGGCCTTGGAGAGGTCTAAGAAAAGAGCAGATGATAGTTTATTATTGTTTCTGAAGTTATTGATGGTATTAGAAAAGGATAGTAGGGCTGATGTGGTACTGTGATTTGGCCTGAAGCCATGTTGTGAGTTGGCTAGAATTTTATTTTTGGTGAGGTGTTCCATCAGTTGTTTGTCGACACACTTTTCCATAATTTTGTACCAAATCAAGTGCGGCAAGATGACATGTAGGCAAAGTGGAGAGCTAAGTATGTGGCATTGTTTTTGTTTATTTTATTTATTTATTTATTTATTTATTTATTTATTTATTTATTGTGGGACATCTGTCCATTTTCTTTTTTTTTTTTGTTTGTATAGAAAAGAATGCTGGGGAAGGTGCCTAGGTGCTTGGTAGGGTAGGTTAGGTAACAAGTGCAGACATACAGGGCATACAAGACAGACAAGGATGGTGATGGACACAAAAGGTTGGGGGATGCCATGATTGAAGATGGGTAGTGGTCCTTGGAGATGCATCCACATTTCACTTGAGAACAGTGGGAATCTACTCCTCACTCTTAGAACTCTCATCATTGTATCATTGTATCCCGTGTCAGTTGGCTGGGTCAGTACTGCACCAGGCATCATTTTGGCAATATGATGAATGGCCTTTTCAACACTACTGATTTGGGCACCAAGGCCCCTCTCCTCATAATGTCCTTCACCAGCCCTGCCAGCTGACAAAATTGCCACTTCCTCTACTACTACTCTGTGAGGTACAACTGCACCAGCAACCAAAGCAGAGCTATCTGATGCAGGTGGTGCAGGTTTGTCAAGAGTTATGGAGGCAATACTGACAGGGTACAATCCCAGATGTGCTGGGTGTCTGTGCTTCCTGAGGTGGTACCTACATCCCAGTGATGATGGTCATCTTGTTTTCAGTTGCAGTTTATTAAAAAATAAAAATGTATATGACAACAAGAGTGATAGGGTGGAGGTAGACAAATAAAAAGATAATTAGATCAATGACATGTCATATTATTTAATAATTTCAATATATAAGTAATTATGAGAAATAAATTATTACACATTGGCCACATCCAGATATGATGAGAAGGCATTAATGTGCCATAAAATCAATCAATCATAATGGTATGATATGACTAATAGAGTCATGTATTTCACTGTGCCATATCAGATATAAACTAATAATTGGATTTGCGAAATTTTATTTGATAATGTCATGCAGTATTGTGCTTAATATCCTTTAAATAATTTTCTGAAAAAAAACAATGTAATGTGTATTTCTGAGTACTGAACCCATACATAATTAAGCTGATATACTGATTGCCTAATCCAATCACCCAGATTTACTACATCAGGCATGTAGGCTTGATATAAAAGTAAAGGTATGCCTGCTCAAGATGATATACAGTGATGGAGGAAAAATACTTCTCTGCCTTGCATTCAGACCAGATGCATACTTACCCTGTGTCTCTTTGAGGTGAATTAGTCTCTCCTGATGTGCTTCATTGTTTTATGCTATCTGCATCAGCTGTACAGTAAACAAAAGAAAAAAAGATATTTGAAAGCATGAACAATAACTGATCTGGCTGGCTAATTAATACTATATCACAGACAGGTGATGGGTCAGTATACTTGCACAACTGAGGGGTGTTGCAGTCTTACAATCATCCTCTCATTGGCTTAGAAGGTCCCAGGTATGCCTCTTCATGTCACTGTAGTGATGGCATCCCAGTGTAAGGGATGCCGGCTACACTGCAGACAACCTTGGGTGAGATATTCCAAACCTCAGCCTTATACTGTGACCCAGTATTTTCTCCCTGAAGTTACCTCCAATTGTAGCACTTCCAGAGGAGTGACACAAAAACCCTGGACTCCTCAGCAATGCACCTGTGTGCTCTAAATGTAACACCATCTCAACCATTGCCAGTCATGTCTGCAGAAGGTAAGCTAGAAATATGGACGTGAATTGGTGCCAATTCAGATCTCACATAAAACAGCTTGTGTGTAATGATGCACAGCCTCACCAGCTATTTTTGCACAACTGAAGGCAGAGCAATGGCTTGCCAGACACATTGACACTGTGTACATCAAGAAGCACAGTATGTGTTAAAAATAGCATTACATTTTGCCATGTATGATGCCAAAACTACTGAGACATGTTCCACTGTTAAACATTGATAGGCATTATGGTGTTGGTTATAATCATGGTTGTTTTGAGGAAAAAATGGTAAAATCCTGTGATATATTGGCCTGCTTGTAAGTTACACACTGATAAGGCTGAGTAGTACCACCTGGCAATCAAACCCAAGAGAAAAAAAAGGATAAAATGTTAAATTCTGCTCTTTAATTTTCACTGTGACAGGAAAACTTACTTTTTAAAATAGTAATTAAATGTATGTACATGGAGCTTTTCTCCATGGGCCTCTATTGAAAAAGGGCTCATCTTGGCCCAATGAACTATCCTGGTTAACAAACTGAAAATAAATAAAATAAATAAATAATTAAATGTATACTAATTTAAAACTGAATGTAGAAATACATAAGACATGCCTGCTTGTCTGTGACAGGGAAGTGAATTTCAATGTAAAAGACATTCCCCCAGAGTTACTAATCTCCTGTGCAGGACTAGGCTAGTCCTGCATGGATGCAGCCATTTAGGAGCAGGACAGCAGCACTCCGTGCATATTAATGAAGCATGCTGCCTGAGCTCCTAATCATACATGAAGTGTCTAAGAGTACAGGGGGCATGTATAAGAGCAGAGCTCTCAGAATATACACACCCCCACAATGGAGAACAGCAGAAAGGCCTAAAAAAGAAGCGAGACCACTCATAGGTGTCCACATATCCCCAGCAACATTCCCCCATGTGTACAACAGCAATAGCAAATACAATTAAATGAACAAACCCTTTTCTTTTTTATTTTAAAATCCAATTAAAGCTAACCATAGGTGCGTGGGTGTGCCCATCGCTTAGCTACAGTTAATACAGCTTAAATGACTGAAGAGGATAGCAAGGAAGATATATCCAAATGAAGCAGCATAGCAATAATGTAGTGGGCAGAGCATTCACCTTATTAGAAGGCATTCCTGGTTTGAGTCCCACTGCAGCACTTTCCATTTTCCATGGCAAAGCATGTTATGACCAATATTTCTGTTGCATAACCCACTAAATAACATATATTTGTGAACTGGAGTACTGCATTAAATGCAGAGGTGAGGTGTCAGTGTCATAATGAATAAAGCACTAGTAAGCAAGTTTAAGCACCAATAAGCAGTAGTAAGCATATTTAAGCACTAGTAAGTGAGTTTAAGCCTGTTTGTGCGGGGGTAAGCAATGCGCACACAGGTTAAGAAATTTTAAACCTAACTCTCTGTAAGCATATGTAACTTGAGGTTAGCATTGCTTACCCTTATGTAAACTCACGCAAACCTGCTTACAACTGCTCAAAAGAGACTTAATCACTCTTTATCCAACATTCCTTGTTCTGCCCAGCAACAAGATAAACAGGCTTGCAGGTGTTGAACCCAGGACCTTATACACTATAGCCACAGTAATTAACCACCAAGCCATCACAGCAAGTAATCAGTATACAGTCATATGTTCTATAACCCACTACATAACATAAATATGTGCACTGGAGTACAGCAGTAAGCCCAGAAGTGAGGTGTAATTGTAATAGAGTGTTGAAGTCCCCAATAAAACACAAGGACCCCATACAGTGTACGTACACATCAGTCATGGATACCAGGCAGATATATAAGATGTAATGAATAAGAAATCAATGCCATAAAAGAAAATATAATGCAAAGTCTAATGTAAGCAATGCTAAGCATTGCACAGGCCAGCTTAGGAGCTGTACGCAATGTGTAGGCCAGCTAATCCATTCTGCCCATTGGTATACCCCTTTAAATAATGTCAACATTAGGTAAGCAGATTTGCCCATAGCTTAGCCTTTTCAAAACTGGCCAATCACGGAAAAGTGTGGGAAATTGGCCCTACTTAAACCCAACAGGTGGGAATACATCTCATAACTGGTTGTAGCTTCCCTTGCAGGCAACATGTCAGGAAGGGGAGAGAGTGTGCACTTTCAGGCACAGTGCTGGTGCATCCAGGAGTCCAGAGTCATAGCAGGACTCCTTGTCAAAGACCATGAGCAGAGACTGCTGCAGGGCCAGTAGCAGGGTTCCCAATATGAGGTGGAAGCCTGGGACCATCTCGCCCATGACCTCATCAGTGCCACTGGCATAACCCGAACTGGTGAGCAGGTCAGGCATCACTATGCTGATGTGAAGCGGTGTAAGGAGGACATCTTGGAGCAGTGGATACAAGAGGGTAGAATGGCAGGGTATGTCCCAGCTGTGTAGTATCACCCCACTATGTGTGTAATAATTGCCAGCTCATGTATATCATGGATAGGTATGGCTAAATAGTTGCAATTGAGTGGGCTGTGAACCAGGAGACCCATGGAAGTCGCCTGGAGAGGTTGCGATGTGAGGTAGGTCAGTAATACTCATGCATTTACTGTTATAGGAAATAAATCTAAAAGTATTAGTAAATTAATTGCCTGTATAAAACCTGTCTTGTTTAAGGCAAGTACTGCATACACCGGAGAATATGGCAGGAAGAGTCCCATATAGTTTGTATGTAAATAAATGTGTAATAGCCTGACAATAAAGGTCTAACTGCTGGACTGCATGTGTATAGTCTGGTATAATATGGTAATGTAGATTTGCAATCACGTAATAGTACTGTTGTATTAAGCACTGTTACCCACACCGTGAACCATAAATAGAATGTGTAGAAATGCCTGTATATGACTGGTGTAATCCCCAGAGGCCATTTAGTACAACTGAGAGACACATAGACAGAGAACAGGGCAAAGGTAGCCAGCAAAACCCAAATAGCACATGCAACTGAGATGTGAACTGTTGTGTTTTTAGCACACCATAGCTATGGTTCGAATCCTGGCAGTGGGAGCAGTCTGCATACAAAATCATACCTCACAACTGTACATATATGTCCAGAATGTCCCGTAAAGTGGCCCATATCTGTTGCCTGTCAACCTGTCCCCTTGGGAAATCAGTGGGATGATCCCAGCTGTATAGGCAGCAAACAGGAAATACAATATGGAATACAAATGATTGTCAAACATCTATGAGAACAAACCTGTCACTGTAGCAACTCCCAAAACTGTTAGGAGAGTAATAAGCCAAGTATGTCCTATCTACACCCCCACGTTGTCAAGCTGTGACCAGAGTGTGTACAGTAACAGAGTGAGATGTATGTGCATAATACTAATGTGTAATCTGGAACTTTGTGTGGCAACATTCAGGTAGTGTTAACAAACATTGCTCCCACAGGTATGTCAGATACAAACACAGTGCTGAGAAATAAAAACCTTTATACCCTGTACTGGTACTGTTCACTCTGATAGTGTAGGGAATAGTGAGTGTTGCAGTTTCTCTGAATAATAAAGTATCACTGATCACTGTCACCCACACTGTGCTACATAATATAATTGTGTAGGAAAGCATGTATATGTGTGTCAGTTCACTAAAGGTTGAAGAGGGCAATAGTCTAGATATGTCCTGGTACACCTGCATGTGGTCAAGACATGGCCAGAGTCTGTGCAGAAAGAGTTGGATAGCTATGTGCACAACATCAACCTGAAATCTGGGAGTATGTGTAGAAACAGTTAGTGTTAACAAACATTTCCTCCACAGGTATACCAGGTAAGAGGTGTAAACTGCAGGTAAAACCAGTTCATGTATAACAATGACAACAGCCATATCACTGTCCAAACTAAGGCTATAGGGCAGTGTAGTAATACTTGTAAGGTACAGATAACAGCACTGACTAGGAAAGTAATGTGGACTACAGGAATGTGTTAGTTGTTAATTGACATCTTTCTCTCCCACCACCATATCTCCAACAATAAACTACATACCCACCTCAACCGATATGTAATGTTTCTGATTATGTCCTATTGGTTGATAAATATTTATATTTGTTTTCATGCATGTGCTATATTAAATTATTTCAACATTGGTGGCATGGTGCCATCAATGTACCTGAATGCTGTTATTACCACTGTGGTCCCATATATGCATGTGTTCTGTTTGCTATGCAACTGTTCTGTATCTGGTGTCCAGGTTAATGGGAACATCTATGCATGCTGTTATACCTAACCCTGGAATGTGATGACTATTTCTAACCTACATATGATGATAAAATGTAAACACTATAGGATGTTTGGGAAGGCCGGTCCCAGTGGACCCACCTGTCCCACCTCAGCTGGCCATGGAACCGGGCACCAGCATGTCTAGGGCCCAACCCAGGACCACGTCGTCCGGTGGTCCTGCACCACCTTCGGGTGGAACTGCCTCAGGGGATGGGGGTCACCCCCCCCGGGAGGCCCCAAAACAACATACATCTTGTACGAATAAGTATGTCCCCCTACCACAGTCGAACATGTCTGCCCTGCAATACACTACCAACTGTTGCAGATCCCATACTCAGGACCTGACATGACATGGGCACAAGATGTTAACAGTACTCCATCCCAACTGTATGATGTCAGGCTGGTATCAGTAACATATCATGCAGTACAGTCTGGCTCCCATAGGGAATGTACAATGTGGAAGCACTCAACATCCCTAGGATACATATAAACAGACACATATATGCAGATGCAGATATATATATATATATATATATATATATATATATATATATATAAAACTACACATACACACGCAGAGATATGTATAGTAAGATACATATGTAGAAGGTGCACACAATATGGAACAGCCACTATGCCTACAGTTACCAACTTATCAACTGGACACTGTATGAGCCACCCATACAAATGGCAATCATTGCCTGCAACATATACCTAGAGAAAGCTCAACGGATATAACACCACACACAGGTTTGCATAAATGGAAAAGCTTTATTTGTGTACTATTACAGTTGTATATGCCATGTCATATAGTTGTTTAGACATGGACATCCATATAAACTGAGTAATGCAACTGTGAAACAGTTAGACTAATACAGTAGTCTGGAAAGGTTTAAAAATGTTACTGTCCAGGCCAAGGCCTTCAAGTAGTACAATAGTAAAGACAGACTGGGACACAGGATACCAAACAATCAACAGTAAGTAAAGCAGCCTCTATCTACAGTCTGTAGACAATCCCTAAGGGGTAAAGACCTCAGGTGACACAATGGGATATAACTGTTACATAACAAGGCATAACTGACACCATCACAAGCACACTGACAAACAGAACAGTCTGTATGGCAGGTGGCAGTAGGCCTGCATTTACCCAAGGTGGATTGTATGGCAATGCACATCCAGATACCTTAAGGCAGCTCACCCCTGATACCCCCACATGTAACAGCCTAGGTGAGTTATTGTGCATCCCCCCAGACTCAATAATACAGGGCCATATACCACTGTTACATACACTGGCATATGGAGTGCATAAGGGCACACATGTATTGTGTAGATGAATCCCACACAGATATGGTCCCAACCCCACCGTATGTGTAGGGGACACAACAGCAGTGGACTGATAGCAGGAACGGCAGCATGACATACTCACAGCCCACTATAGAACAACCCATGAGAGCATGTCATATGTGCAAAGCCTGGTATATAGGTGGAAGACAGAGGCTGGAACACAGGCCCATATATGGAAAACTGTTGTCATACACTAAGTAAGTCACTTGTGTTATAGGATAGTCTGCAACATACCCTTAGTCAGGAATTTTAAGTTAGAAACAGAAATGGATGTAACCATGCACTGATAACACTCAACACACACACTGCCAGTGAATTCCAAGGTAAACTAGTATGTACACACAAACCCTGTAACACCAGTACTACACAATGCATACAACAACTCTACTCTGACTCTGTCTGTAGTTCTGGAACCTCCTACAAATATGTAACTGGCCTGAGTGTGCAGGTTCTCCTGTAAGAGGTATTGCTACCTGCTGTCTGTAACACTGATGCCCACACACAGCAAGGATGTCCATCACATGCCACATGATGTAGGGATTTATAGTAGGTGGTTGCCATGACAGTGGTAATTGGAAGTACTATACAGCAAGCTGCATGCAGTTAGCAAGTGGAGGACACTGACTGATGCAGAGGCCATCACCTGATCATGCGCATCACCTACAAAACCATGCTGCAATCTATTCAAAGCAGCTCAATCCATTTACTGGAGAGAGACTGAGAGAGAGAGAGAGAGAGAGAGAGAGAGAGAGAACAAGCCTAAGGCAAAGACAAAGCAAACGCCAAAGGAAAAAAAAACTATAACAACATCCAGCAAACTATCCAGAACAGAAATCATTCCCACAACAGGTATGTGAAGTATATATGCCTGTAATTGAATGTAATACCTGGTCCGTAATATCGGGATAGATGATGTGGAATAATTTATATGTGCCATCAGGTGTTGTTGTAATGATGTTCAACTGAACAAATGCTATGGACAATAGTGTCTTTGCCTGTGGGTAGTGGGCCATACCCATCAACTGTGCAGAGCAGCACTGACTGACAGGATGTAAACCATCATAGTGTGTGCTGTGTAATGGGAAGTATGTATATTACAAGGTCAATAGCTGGTGGTGGAAGTAATGCCATTATGATGGACACGTGGGACCCACAGCCCACCCCTTGCAGGACACTCAGGTTAATCTGTAATGTTGCATGCAGGGATGCCATAGGTGTGTAATAGGGTTACCTGCAATCAGGTCCTACATATACCCCCCTAATGTCAGGCTGTGTCCATATGTGGCAACTGTCTGTGTTGTAGCAAGGTAGAACAGTGCAGCTGTGCAGGCAGGTGTTGTGAGATTGTGGACCTGATGTCTGAATGTACCCCACATGTAGGTATGCATATGTGTACATATGTACACACACACACACATATATATATATATATATATATATATATATATATATATATATATATATATATATATATATATATATATATATATATATATATATATATATATACATTTATATATACATGTATGTCCGCAAATATACAGATACCCATGTGTAGACATATGCATGAGCACATATATACATCACATATATCTACACATATATATAGATATATACCTATATGCACGTCAACATATATACAAACACACACACAAACATATATGTATGTAAATACATGTCCCCTATATTACTACCACAGTGATGCATGCTATGTGTGAGGCAGCAGCACACATAACAATACACACAGATATCTACAGCTGGCAGTGTGTGCAACATGGATGGGTATGTCACATGTTAACCCCTTGTTGGGACCACATTGCTCTCGTCTGTGAAGTATGGAATGGGAATATGGGGAAGCATGGCAGGTATAGTTGTGGAGGTGGTCAGGGTTGGTAGATATAGAGGACAGTCTACAGGGATGGTATGTGACACGTGGTGGGTGAACACCCTGGATGGTGTGTGTTGTCTGTGATGTGGATGCCCCATGGGACCCAATATGAACACAATGGGAACAAGCCTCCCATCCACTGATACAACAGCAGTCCGTGTCCTGAAGGTGCCTGGCCTGGAGGCTGAGCAGGAGGAGCATGTTGGCCCTGTGAATGTGTGCTGGGTGCCTCAGAGTGATGTAGCACATTCCACATGTGTCTGTGGAGCCCATTATGGAACAGACCTGGACCTGACCTCAGGGGACAGGAACATGTTTGTGTATGCCCCCAAGGGGGGACAACATCCCCTGGGTTGGTTCCACCTGGCGATATTGCTGGACCCGTACATGAGGAGGCCCCAGGGTGGGACACACATGTGATGTGGTCAGGTAGCATGGGCAGATGGGTATGGAGAGGTGGTTTTGCTGGCCAATAGTATATATACATGTTATTGTGTCACTGTTATAGAACATATGTTGGTAGTAATAGTCTACACAAAACCAGAACATGTCCAACAGCATGCATAGATATCCACAATAACACAGAATGTTAGATGTACAGCAATTACAAAGTAGACATACCACAGGCATATATGGAACCAAAGTGGCCCTGACAATGGCATGCAGGTAAATAGTCTGTAACAGTCCAGCAATTATAGTGTCCACACAGGGAACTTGGTTACAATCACATAGCAGAAAGTGTGGTACAATACAATATCTGTCCCACTGGTAGATAAGCAGTAGCCATACCTAATGAGTTGTGTGTACAGTTTGTTGTAGCTGATATGGTGGGGGGAGTGACAGAGATGTGTATTAAAAATTGTGGTAACCTTGCTGTATGAGTTGCTCAGACCTGATTCCATCTTTATGTCTTTCAGCCAAGATGTCATGTGCATGTTTGCCAACATATTCAGCAGCCAAAAATGAAGTGCTGATTACATACTTAATCCAGCACTACTCTATCCTGTTTGGCAGGGATGCCCATGACCAGCAGGAGTGGACTGCGCTGTGGAATGACCTACTCCACAGGGTCAATGATGTTGGATGGCACAACCACAGTTATAAGCAGGTCCATCGTCATTATACTGACCTGCTTCACTATGCCCGTTGGCATGCTGCTGCAGTCCAAGGGGATCAGCTCACCACAGGGGGGGCCATGCCATCCATCCCCCTTGACACATGTGGAGGAGCTCCTGGCCAGCCTCATGGCTGCAGAGGGCTGCTCTCGCATGTGTAAGCGACAACCTCCATGGACTGTCTGGTGCTATCCATGCTTATAACAAGCTCATGGATAGATGGCATGGTGAAATGATGGCCCTCATCAGCTGCGGTGTGTCCGTGCTTCAATGTGTGGTGGGGATGCGGTGACAGCCTTGTGGATGTGGGCCAGCAACACCAACAGCTGGCAGTCAACATGGACATGCTAGGACACCAAGGGGCTCCCGTAGTGGCAGTAGCAGCCCCAGCAGTGCAGGGGGTGTGCTGTCCACACCACACCAAAGCAGTCCACATTCACGTGGTCCTAGCCAGTCCCAGGAGGGACCTAGTACCAGTGGACATTTGTCATCAGCAGGTGAGAGTAGCACATCGAGGCCTGTACCTGGACGTGCCCATGGAGCCCCTGGCAGGCACAGCCCATGTGTCTGTGGCCGGAGGCAGTGAACTGCTCACGTTGCCAGTTATGGTCTGCAGCTGCCCATAAACACCTGTGTTGGGCAGCTACATGGCAGAACTGTGTGCATGCATACCCACATACTATGAAAACACTTCTAGGGCAACCCCATTCCTACACACACCACATCACCACGCTCAGCTCACCACAGTACACCCCTCACCCACACACATGGTGTCAAATGTATGGCCTGCCCTCGGCCTCTGGCAAACCAACATCACACCCTGTGCATATGATGATACCTTTGCCATATCCCTGTCATCCATACCATCAATGCAGGGACAGACTGATATGGTTCTGATGCATGTAGTGACTGTACTACAGTGTACCACAGTACTGCAGTGTAACATGTTGTAGGGAGTAGAGTGTAATGCATATATGGCAGGTAGTGCAGCTGTCCAGCAATGATGCCTCATAGCTGTTAGTAACACTGGTTGGTTGTGATCTCTATATCATTATCTATTTGTGTTGTAGGTGTACATGTGTCAGCACAAGGATGTCCTGTACATATGATGATACCTGTGCCACATCCCTGTCATCCATACCATCAGTGTAGGGACAGGCTGATATGGTTCTGATGCACATGCTATCTGTACTACAGTGTACCACAGTACTGCAGTGTAACATGTTGTAGGGAGTAGAGTGTAATGCATATATGGCAGGTAGTGCAGCTGTCCAGCAATGATGCCTCATAGCTGTTAGTAACACTGGTTAGTTGTGGTCTCTATATTGTTATCCGTTTGTGTTGTAGGTGTACATGTGTCAGCACAAGGATGCCCTGTGCACATAATGATACCTGTGCCACATCCCTCTCATCCATACCATCAATGCAGGGACAGGCTGATATGGTTCTGATGCACACGGTGACTGTACTACAGTGTACCACAGTACTGCAGTGTAACATGTAAGGAGTAAATTGTAATGCATAAATGTCAGGTATTGTAGCCATCCAGCAATGATGCATTATAGCTGTTAGTAACATTGGTTGATTGCAGTCCCTATAATGTTATCCATTTGTGTTGTAGGTGTACATGTGTCAGCACGAGGATGGTCTGCAGTCATATTCCACAATGGGGTATGTCACTGTGGTGACACCTTGGCTGTGACATATCTGGGGTACAGTTGAACACGTCACAGGTTATTAAATGGTTATTGCCTGTGCCACATGGACAGGTAACCCACTGATGTGTGTATACACTGCAACCTGATGTAGAGCCATCCACATACACGCACACTGTTACTTGGCAATACTGGGACTAGACCACTACCTAGCTATGTAGAGATACTGAAGTGTGTGGCTTATATCGCACACACCACACAGCATTTAGGGTGAGGTGGGTCCCAGGTTACATGTTACATGAGGAACATCCCCAGATATGTACAGTATGCTAATGGGGGATGTAATGGGTGTATATGGACAATACATAGTGTGATATACTGTCATATACACATTAACAGACACATAACAGACAGACACACATCCGAGATACCAGGCCCTATCGCTGTTAACTAACCTGACCATGTGTCCAATGTGTTATAGGTAGGCTGCACACAGCACATGCATAATTGGCTTTGATTGTAGTATCAGTTACCTGTATTGTTGATGGTGACAGTGGTAACCATAACATGGTACATAGGACATATACTGTGTGTACCTTAGTGTAATGACAGTATGCACAGCACCCACATCCCCCGTGGATATTGTACTCCCTGAAACCCATGATGACACTCTGCCATAACCACCATCACACATTGGCCGCGACTGCGATACAACCCATAGTATACCCCAACATTGATACTACAGAGATATGCATCTAATGCACATGCCACACGCATAGTAGAGTGTTGCATTGCATGCCTCACCTATGGGCAGCAACAACACTATCTGTACTACTGTGTGGCAATGGGGATTGTAATAGGAGTATGTGGCCTCAGAATGCTGTATCTTACAGATATACTGACATGCACAACTACACACACAAGCCAGAACACAGTGGGTATCCCATGTCTATCGACCCATTTGTAAACCACTGTTGTGCTGGTACTGCAAGGCTTGTGTAGCCAGTATGAGGGGACCTTAACACGATACATGTAATGTCCCATACAGAAGCAGCCACAATTGACTATGGCAATGGATGTTGCATTGGTTGTGAAGGCCCTCATGGAATTCCCAAGTACAGGTGTGATAACACCCAGACACTGCTATACTCAGTCATGCAGACATACACATGTGTCAGCACAGCAGTGCATCACTGCAGGTGGTCATAGCTGTGTACTTAGCTATTGTCCAAAGGGAGATGTGTTGTGTAGGGGTTGTGTTTACAGTGGTATACTGGCCACCTGCCAGGTGGCAATGGGCAATCTATTGACAGATACTACTGTGGTGACCCTCTGGGCAAGAATGACATGCATAAGCCAATCCTCCAGGTGCCTCCTGCACATGGCCACTGAGGTGATCAAGTTGACATGTATGCAACATGCATTACAACACATGGTTAGTGTCTGTGATGGAGACCTGTACCCAAGCATGTTCGGTTGACTGTGGTAGTGTAGTGGAGGTGCCCATGGCATGTGGCACGTACAGGGTGACATCTCTTATATGTGCCACTTCTTACCCAGCTGGGCAGACATATCATTGTCAATCAAGCTTAGGTTACCTGTACATATCCCAGCTGGATACCTGCCATCTGCACATCTGTACAGGGACTAACAATCATCAGCTTGGCAAGTTGCTATGCAGTAGCATGAGTGTGTTGACAGACGTCTGACAACAATATGTATGCCATAACTACATGTCAGAAGCCCTCACTAACATGTGCTGTACAGGCAATAGTCTACAGTTACATTCCACATGATGGATCATTACCCAGTAAGGGGTATACACTGTGACACAGCTCACACACCAGAGATACAACAGGGAAGCCTTGGTGTCCAGCTATGCCCGCAGGTGGGCCTGTTTTCAGTACTACATTTAGCACTCTGCTCTTGCCTGGGTTAGCACTGTCAACAGTAGTACTGCCATGATACACTACATGCCAGTGTGACACCACATACCCTGGGCTACTACACCTGTACACAATACATTCACATGGATAACACTGCTGTACAGGCCACATATATGTCTATGTCCCACACATGACACTCACCCCTTGCTACTATAATGACAGCACATAGGTGCATGTATTGTACATGGCATTACATACACTTATTACAGATTATCAGACTGGGTGGTGTGACCTGGTTATCAGTGCTAAGCCATGCTTAGCAAGTATCACCATTGCTCCAATATGACAGCTAAGCTGATTTGCACACTGGTAAGTGATGCCTACACTGTGTAAGTTCCCATACATTTACCCATAGCTCAGGAATCCTTAGCTTCACACAAACCCACTCAAACCCACTTAAAGCTGCTCAAAACTGCCTTAACCACTCTGTATCCAACAACCCTTGTTCTGACCAGCAACAAAATGAACAGCCCTTGTAGGTCTTGAATGCAGGACCCTGTGCAATGAAGTCACAGCACATAACCACTATGCCATGACCACTGTGAAGACAGCTGTTCTTTTACCAATATAGCTGTCAATACACATATTGAGTAGTACTGAACAATTGCCTTTAGTTCCTAAATTGTGTAGTCCTTGTTATAAATATGACCGTTGCATCACATATGTTGTTTTATCATACTGTACACATAGCAGATACATACAGTGAGAAAGATATGGGAGAGTATACACAACCATGAGGTTTACTCATGACAGGACTATGGTTGTATACTTATAATAGGTCTATATATGTCTACATGTACATACACATGTATACTCATACATATGTCTGTATACACATCTGTATAGTGCTACATATATATGGCCATGTGTACATCTCTTTGTATATATATATATATATATATATATATATATATATATATATATATATATAATACATATATTATATATAGATATATGTATATATAGATATGCATATATGTATATATATATACATATATATATATATATATAGCTATATATGTATGCACATCCTATGTGTACAGATATGCTTACTTATGTTAATATATATACATGTAGATATTTATAACTATATGTGCATACATATCTATTCTAATATACCTACTACTGTCAATATATATGTAGATATCCATACGTATATGTGCATATGTATCTCTGTATATGTGTAGATGGGAACAATTTATAATCCTGAAATTCCCGAATACCGAATTTCAGAATCCTGAGATTATAAAGCCAAAAGCTCAAAAGTTCGAAACCCCAGAAGCGCGAATTTCAAAATCCCGAATTACAGAGATTTTGAAGTACATGGGAACACTTTAAATCCCAAAATTCCCAAATACCGAAGATCAGAATCCTGAGATTATAAAGCCGAAAGCTTAAAAGTTCAAAACCCCAGAAGCGCAAATTTCAAAATGCTGAAGTACAGAGATTTTGAAGTAGTGCTTCTGGTGTTGTGCTGTGTGAAGGGATAGTTGGAAGTTCAGGTAAGTATTTATGTTTAAGGGTTTTGGTTAGGGGCTTTAGTGTGTGTCAGTGTGTTTGGTTACTGTGATCTGTGTGTGCGAGGGGAATGCAGCTTGCATGGTGGTGATTTTGTGTGTTTGTCTATGTAGTGCAACCATGGAGTTAGTATATTTAAGTAGGGGGGTGTGGTGGGTGCAGCCCCCTACATGGGGAGGTGCAGGGGGGGCTTGCCCCCATGCTTGTATGCAGTGCAGGTTTGAGTGTTTGAGTGTGTGTGTGTGTGTGTGTGTGTGTGTGTGTGTGTGTGTGTGTGTGTGTGTGTGTGTGTGTGTGTGTGTGTGTGTGTGTGTGTGTGTGTGTGTGTGTGTGTGTGTGTGTGTGTGTGTGTGTGGAGTGCATTGTTAGTGTAGTGCTGGCGATTTTAAAATCCGCGCTTCTGGGATTTTGGGATTGTCTGGTTTCGGCTTTATGATCTCGAAATTCTGAAATTCAATATTTCAGGATTTCGGGACTATAAAGTGAATCCGTGTATATATATATTGCTCTGTATATGTATATATCTGGGTGTTTATATGTATATCTATATGCATGTCCATATCCATCTATATATGTCTATATGTATATGTGTATATATCTTTATAGAAATCTGGATAATTATATATACATATATCTTCACCATATGTCCTGAACATGGAGTGTAGCCCTACCTCAGCCCCTATAGTCCCAACTTCATAGTGCAAGGGAATGTCAGGAATGTATAGTAGGTATATTTGTAGACAATTGCTACAGTAATAGGGATTGTCTTCACAGACATGGTGTGTGTGGGAGGTCACATCTGATTTTAACATATGCACCACTGGCTACTGACAGACATCCTAAGGACATCATAGTACAGTACCGCTGCTAGCACATAATGCTCCTGTGGACTACAGCAGAGATATTGGCCAATATATGTGGATATTCTGACACACTCTGGACAGTCCAGAGGTATACACAGAACCCCTTAATGCAAGACACGTGGACCAAGCCTGACAATGTGGATGCTAACAGCCATGAGGATGGGTATAACACATAATGACTGGTATACATTTGCCCCCATAAGTTATGCATTCACAGACTCCTGTCTGTCCTGACACATAATAACCACTGGTACAGAGGTGCCATGACCACATACTACCCACTAGATATTGACATACATCTGTACAGCATCCCACTGCTCTGTCTGACATACATGACTGTTAAGAGAGGCCCGGCAGCAGTACATCTGGCAAGTATCTGCACATGACATCTCAGTAGGTAAGTACACTAAACTGCTAGGCATGTAACAAAGGACTGTGCAAGCTACAGGCAGACTGGTTCAACACTGGCCTACATTTCCTTTGGGGGAATGCACATATCCCTGCATATATAGCAAGCTCTACAGGCATGTCAAAGCACAGAGTATGATACATCTGTGTGAAAGTGCATAACCACAACCAATGTGAACACAGTCACAGCCACATATGGTAAGCTAGTGTAATATTACAGTATGTGGACTATCTGTTCAACACCATCCTCATATGTGCCACTCACACACTAACCCTACATATACTGGGCTGCTATACAGTGTGGTCCGATGCCTGTATGTGGTATGGGACATGTGTGTGCATGGCCCTACAAACATGTAAGGCAATAGGGTAACATACAGTGGAGCAGCATGTAACATCATTCCCTTTGCAGAAACTTCCCTTACTATGGAATAGGGTCACGATCTACATAAGACAGAGCCCCTCACTATCACTCTTCAACAGGAACCTTGATGAGTGGATGGGTAACAGAAATTTCACACCGGGGATCACACCAACAGCACTACTAGATATGGGCCAATGGTACTAGCTGCTAGTACAAGGGTCTAGGGAACTACTAAAGGGGTGGTGAAAACCGCACAACATGGCTGGGCTAATATATGCCTTCGGGCAGATATCCCAGTACCAACCTATGAACCTATGAACCTATCAGATAGAACTGGACCAAGAACATTGACATCTACCACAGTCTGTACACAGGCCAAAGTACATATTAACTATATGCACACTGTCAACATTCACCATAAGTACACAGACCTCAGTACTGTACACACAACCACAGAATGTCCAGGTTATGTCATCAAATATAACCCTTACTATACATAACATTTACAGCAATCTGATATCTCACTGGCTTGTTATCAGATATGATGTCACTAATTATGGTGTACAGTACATATTCACCTCTTACTGCATGACATATGTACAAAGGTTGACAGAGTTTTGGCTGGAGGCACATACACAGTGCCAATATTGACATGTTGCTGTGATAATCTCATACATTTACTGTCGTAACAGGGATTTTTGCAACATATTTCCTATGAGGGATATGAAGTCAGTAACTCTCACGGCTTCCACCATCTACAGACTGCAATCCTCACACTACCTTCTGCAGTTCACACATAGGTGCTCTGTGGGTAACACATGAAACAAAAGGCACCACACACTGCCCATTCTGCAGATGACCCTACAGATGGGGGTATCCTCATAAATATAGCACTAACATGGCAGGAATTCAAACATGTAGGAAATAAAACATGTAGGACAGCCATACCCACACACACCCTGTTAAACCAACATTACTCCAAATGCAGTATAGCAGCACTTATAGTCTGTAGTCAGGTCAGGCACATCCCCCTCCTGTGTGTTGCCCTGTTTCTACAGTGTGTGTTGTTAGATGTAAATCCCCAATCCATCTGAGATGTTGTTTGCCAAATAACAGATCGAGTTCCTGCTCACAGTAAATGAAAAGGCCCAACACCAACATGATGTTCCTAGATATTGGAGTGTGTTTCCATGCAATTGGCTATAGGAATGTTACCACAGCTGTTCCACATGCAATCAGCTAGAGGAGGGCTGAAATTCATGCAGATGCCATCAGCTGATCATATGCATCACTTAAAATACATATGCTGCTGCCTAAACAAAGCAAGTGTAGGTCTCCAAATCCACCACAGAGGGAGTGAGAGAGGCAGACAGAGGCAAGGAAACGTCAGGGAGGGGTTGGAGAGTAATACTTAAGCATGTTTGTGTCACACACCTACCAGCACAGGGTATCCAACCCCTGATGACTATGTAGTGCTATCACATTTTTATGCAGTTATTGGATGCACCACCTAGGTTACACATTGAGGATCCCTAAAAACATATATGTGATGGTGAGTGACATCTGTAACAGGGATATTGTAGCTATACGGTAGGTGTAATACACATGCATGTTCACATGAACAGGGGCCAGTGTCAACACAGCCACACTCTCACAGGGACGCACACACATTGACACACTTGGCAGGGCCACGACTACAACTCATCACTAGTGAGATTGCCACAACACATTACTGTGCAATTATCACATGCACCACAGGGGTCATACGGAGGTTATATGGGCAAAGGGTATGTGGAGGTGTCTGAAATCAGACAGCATGCTTCAGTATGCCAATGGGGGTTGTAGTGAGTGTGAATATGATCATACGCATCATACAACACACATACACACACACACACACACACACACACACACACACACACACACACACACACACACACACACACACACACACACAGAAGGTGCCAGTACTGACATGCATGGATGCATTGCTTCACGGGTGTGTAGTGGTCAACTGTGCCAGACAGCTATAGAAGGCTAGGTGATGGGTATACCTTGACATCAGGCCACATGACAATGGTCTGTATTGTGGTTCAGGGGTGTAGTTTCTGGATTTGCCCACACAGGTGGGTATTGTATTCACTATCCAGTCACCTGGATGACTATTGTGTGTAGCCAATGCTATGCATTGCTTGCCATGTATGTATTCCTTAGTCCATGACATGGACAGTGTCTGGGATGTGCACACCTCCCACATGCATGTACAGTGACATGTGGAACTGTACCTGGGGTGTCTGGCCCATGTTGTGTACACATATTGTTATCATCAGATGTGCCAGTCCTGTCCTCATGTGGTGGGAACTGTTAATGGACAGCAGGTTTACCCTGCACCTACATTGATAGCATGATACTGGTATTCCCTGGTGTCAGTGGCATCTGTCCATACAGGGCATAATTTTCAGGCTTGGTATGTTCTTTGTGGGTCACATTTGATAGCACCACAGGTGTTGCAGGTGTCCAGTGGGGAACATGGGGATGGTGTACTTTCGGCATGTACATGCCTATTGGACTGATGGACAGAGTGTCATGCCCTCTTTAGCCCACTGCAATCACACCATGGTTACTATCAGTGGGCAATATGCAGGGTACTACCAACATAGTGTCTGTTGCCTCGGCAAGTGTGTATGTGTATGAGACATGGGTTGAGAGTGTTCTCTGGGTAATACTAGGGTTGCTAACTTTGTTCATCTGGCCTTGATGTCACTTTGGGATATGGCTTTGCACCCCAGCCTCTCGCCTATTTCACATCTGTTATCCCAGTATGGTGGACATTGTGATATATACTAGGGCAACCATATAAGAATTTTGCAAAACCTGCTCCACATTGAGCCCAGTTGTTACACACTCACAATCACCTCCACACAGGATATGAATTACAAACACAGACACACACACACACCTGTCATGTCAGGGATTAGAATTCCTACCTAACTAGTTTATTACATGACAGCACTATGCAGTTATAGGATGCACCACTGAGATTACTGGAGTACTCCTTCCCCAAAGGTGTATTTCACAGTGACTGACATCAGCAGGATTGCCAAAGTAGGTCATTTGAATTGTAATGATTGTGACTAGCCTAAAATGCATTGCTCCCTACGCAGACATAGAAATGCATTCAACTGTCATGTGTGGGAATAGAACCCCTACCAGAGTTCTATATCACACTACAGCATGAAACTGTTATAGGATGCACCATGGGGATTACTGGAGTGCTCCTTCCCCAAAGGTGCATTTCACAGTGACTGACATCAGCAGGATTGCCCTGTCAAAGTAGGGCATTTGAATTGCAGTGAGTGTGACTAGCCAAAAATGCATTGCTCCCTCCACAGACATAGAAACACACACAACACATCCACAACTGCCATGTGTGAGAATAGAACCCCTAACAGAGGACTGTATCACACTACAGCATGAATCTATTATAGGATGCACCACAGGGATTACTGGAGTACTCTTTCCCCAAAGGTGTATTTCACAGTGAATGACATCAGCAGCCTTGCCAAATTAGGGCACTTGAATTGTAGTGAGTGTAACTGGAGTAAAAAGCATTGCTCTCTATACAGACAGACACACACACACACACACACACACACACACACACACACACACACACACACACACACACACACACACAAAATCACACACACAGTTGCCAGTTGCTATGTCTGGGATTATAACTCCTACCTGATTAGTTTTGTTACACTACAGCAGTACGCAGTTATGGCTCACACCACAGAGATTACTGGGCTACACCTTTCCCAAGGGTGTACTTCAAAGTGGATAACCTCAGCAGGCTTGTCATAGTAGGGCTATGGGGAGGGCAGTGTGTGTGTGCATGGGCCATAACCCATTCATCTGGAGGGTGACACACCACACACCACATGCAGGCACAGGCAAGGTTATATTCCACAGGTATGTGTAAACAGCTGCTATATGACTACTTCCTTGCACAGTCATGTCGCACAGCTAGCACTTGCACCACATAGTCTTTAATGCTGATGAATACCAGTGGCTAATGTCTACAGTGAGTGATATTTACACCTCATGTGGTTGTAGCCATTTGGTTGTCTGCTGGGTGGGACTGGCCTCATAATGGATGGCTCCTTGTCACATTCACTCTCTTCCACACATCTATGTACATCTATGTTTGGCTTATTATAGTGTGTTGTCCTTGGATGTGTGTCTGTATTCCTAACCACTGTGTGTGCAAGGTATGACTGGTGCATACTGAGGAGTGTATGCATTAACATCTGAAAATGCTAGATATGTATGGTCCACTGTTGTTTGTAGACATGAGCTTCATTTGTTTAAGTGTGTGAGCATGCCCAGTATGGCCTTCTCTAATGAATGTGTGGATTGATTCCAGGTAGTTTGCACTCCAGTGCAGACCTTTGTCTTGTACACCAAACTGTTTCTGCAGGGTATCCCTCAATCATTTGGAATATGGGTACACACTGTGCAGGGGATATTGTGTACTGTAGGTGATTGTGTCTGTGCTGCTTCAGCTGCATGGTACTGCTGTTAGCAGAGATATTCAGACATGTGTACTGTTATACACTGTGATGTTTTCTGTCCTCAAGTACTGTTAGGTGGGCATTATTGCTCACAGTGATGTCTTAGGGGACAAGGGTGACTGCAGCTTTGTCCAGTAATGTGGGCAGACACCTAAGTATTCATGGTAAGTTATGCCATTCTGGAGGGGGAGCTGCAGGCATGTGCTGCTGGGTCTGTGTATCCAGTTCAGCACCTTGGTACAGTGCTAGCAGAGGATCCCATACTTGTACACCCATCAACATGACAGTATGGCCTTATCTTGCTGTGGCAATTCCTCACAGCTGTATTGATTTGCACAGGTTACCCAGAGGCAGAGGTCATGGGTCAGGACATTACCCCTGTTGTGGTGTACAGGCAGGTGTGTAGCCACCCATTTACATGTTTGCAGCCAGGGATAGTGCATGTACACAGCTTGGTGTTGGACCCTGCACATTCCATGATGCCCATGTTCCCACCCCCACCTCTGTTATTCCAACCTTTTCCATACATTATGCATACATTCTCTGATACTTTCCCTAAGGGTATCACCCCATCACAGGTGTGTGTTAACACACACAGATCTGCATATTGTGCAAATGCTACAACTTATCCTGCTACCTTGGCCACCTGGGCATCTGTGCTCCACTGGTATTATACCTACTCATACATGTTACTACATTTCTACACATGATTGGGGGCACACCTCACTGTTGCTACATTTCTTCTCTGTATTGGGGGAAGGGGCACATCTAACTGTTTCTACATGTCTATATATGAGTGGGGGGCACGCCTGACTGTTACTAAATTTCTACACAGGATTGGGGGGGCACACTTGACTGTTACTACATTTTTATACAGGATTGGGGGACACATCTGACTGTTTCTACATGTCTACATAGGATGGGCGGGCACACCTGGCACTTGTACACATTTGCTATGACTGTATTGGTATGTCAGGTACTCCATTTTATTCTGTATTCTAACCAATCATGCTGTCTATAGGCATATCAGTGTACTACAGGTCTTAGCTTTGGATGACCTACATATTAGTGTCTGACTTCCTACCCTTCAGAACTAACATCCCACTGCCTGACCTGCTGTAGTCTGTCTGTGTAGGCCTGGGACTAAGGTTACCCATAGGCATCATTCAGATGCCATGGCACAGCCTCTGTTTGTGTTTGTCTACACATGTCCTGCTAGCTGAGACTGTTGTTGGCTATGTGAACCTCCCTGACTGGCATGTGTGAGTCATATGGACACACATGATGGCCAGCACATTTCCTGTAGTGGGTTTTGTCACCCCTGTGTAGTACTGGCTACTGTGGTGACTCCAGTATTTGCTACAGATATCATGGTGCCACTATGGGTGTCTACTATCTGCTGGCATACCATTCAGCCACCCAATTCTCTTGCATGCTCACATCCATACCATAGATACAGGTAACAACACATTCTACTCCTTTCAGCAATTGGTAAGTTGATTGACTTACCTTGTGGATGTGCCAGTATTGAGGATGGTGCTGGAGGGCTACCTATATCAGATGCGCATAGTACACTCCCTATACATGGTTGAGCACAGGTAGTGTCATGTTTGGCATCCATTTTACTGTATGTGTGAGTCAGAGAGAGGTTTCATTCCCTGGGTCCCTACTGTGTCAGTGTATGTGCTATGCATTGCCTCTTTGCCAAGGCCAGGGCATACTGGGCACACCTCAAACTGCCTACTGAGACAGGCTCAGGTTGTTCCTCCTCGGAGTCACTCTGTGCCTGTGCAGGACTTGGCATTGGTGGGGGGCTGTGTGGCCCTGCCCCATGCTGTTTCTGCTGCAGCTGTTTCCGCAGGATCATATTGTGTAGCATGGCACATACCATAACAATTTGAGTACATGTAGCTGGTGAGTACTGCGAGGCTCCACTGGATGTGTCCAGTCACTGGAACCGTGACTTGATCCCCATGATGTCCCCAGCTGAGCTTTGGGAGATACCTGTGGCTTGTATTCCTAGTCCTACAAATACCTTGGTATCCACTGGGATGGGTTCCCCTCTGTCAGTTCAGTGTGTCAGGTGTGGCTGGCACAGCTTAACAATTTGCTGTATGAGGTCCATGTCCACCCTATAGCTCTCCACTATCTCCACCTCATGTAGCCCCTGGTAGGTTACCATGGGTATGTACACCCTTCTCTGTTGCATCACTGTTGTTTGTTCACCAGCATTCACATCCTCACCACCCTCAGCCTCTTGCACATGTTGTTATATGATGCGTGCTGCAGCCTCTATCATTTTGTAGTTTCATTTCATAGGTTCATAGGTAGGTACTAGACTATCAACCCAAGGGCCTACATAAGCCTAGCCAACAAGATTCCCTGGCTTACGCCACCCAAGAAAGTTATTTTCCTGTGCCACTGTCGATCAGAGACACAGAAGTGATCCGTGGGGTGTATTTCCTATAGGTTCATAGGTAGGTATTAGGCTATCAGCCCAAGGGCCTATGTAAGCCTTGCCAGTTTGTTAAAAGTTCCCTGCTTGTACACACCGGTGGTGTAGAGTATGGGAAAAAACAGAGGGGAGGGTGTCTGCATAGTTTGTAGTTGTGCTCTGGGCTGGGCTGGTCTGCTGCCTGTGTAATTGGCTGATTCTGATGCATTTCACCTGCCAGCTATGCTAGTTCTCCTTAATTAATTTCCTACTACTGCTTTCCCTTTGCATTGCCTTCCTGTTTAAGCCCAGGGGTGCACCGTGCAAACACAGTGCTCAAATGTGCACAGAGCTGCTATTTCCTGGTTTACTTTTTGTTTCTTTAAAACCCGGTGCATGGCACGCACCCACTTAGACAATGTAAAGATTGCTAGGCAGACTCAAACACACACCCTTGCCTAGCTGTGCTAAGCTAGGAGCAAACCTAGCCACAGTGCTCCAATCTGCTTACAGTATGCCTGACACATACAACCCTATTATGTCAGCTAACTCCTAGACTTGCACCATGCTACTCCTGCTCTTACACTGTTTTGATCTGACTAGCATGCTAGGGAAATCTGTGATTCACTATCATTCCCCTCATTTGCAGAGGATTGCCTGCTAATGCATAGTTACATGTCTCACACTGAGCCTCCCCCTTAGCAACCACTACGCACTGGCCATGTTGTATTTTGCCTGCCATTGACTATAATGGCAGAATAGCGATTTTAGTTAGAATGCTTATTTTAGGTTTATTTTCTTATTTTATGTTTTTCACCTGTTTTCCATGCTAATGGCCTTATACTTGGCCATTGACATGCTTTCTAAATGATATCCACCCTTTATTTGGAGCTGTCATGGCTCCGTTTTGGAATTTGCAGAAATGCACTCCATTACTGGCAGAGTACATTTCTGCAGATTACACCAGTCCTGCACAGCTGGTTTCCAGCTTCCTGGATCACAAATTCAACCTAATTTGCATGGATTTCTCCTGCAAATTGGATAATTTGCATACAGGGGCTGAGTCCATGCAGGACTAGTGCAGGAGCACTTGTGCACACCCCTACAGGCTATTCCTGGATCGCACGGCAGACATATTGCCTGCTGGAGCTCCTGCACTAATCCTGCACACCGTGCAAGGCTTGCAGAGTCCGGGGGATTGTTTGTGTTTGTAAATACATTTTCAGATGCTTGCAATTGCATAGATAACCTAATAAGTACATGGTGGGTTAGGTTTCATGCAACACATACTGTCATATAACCAAACTTATGATATGTAAAAACTCAATAACTATAGCAACAATATTGTGCCCAGCAAACATATGCATGTACATTCTTCATTATATATCATCATTGTTATGTTTAACATACTTTACAGACATTATATTGGGCTTCTATAACAAGTAGTCACAATATATTTATTACAATTAATATAGTTATGATATTTGTGTACGTATTTGTGACATTGCTAATTGAAATGTTGTGACAAATGGCATTCTGTCCCCATCTGTGAAAGCATCAGTCAACTAGATTTGAACCCTACATCAGCTGCCCTCATTAAGCTCACTTCACTTATACCTTGGACCATAGGCATAATTAGTTGACATGTAGATTTCAATCACTGAGGACTATCCAGAGTGCTGACATCTGTGCACTGTTGCCTGGCTAATTTGATCTACAGAAGGTGACCCAAATTAAAATTTTAACTTTTTTCCTTAGGAAGTGAACCATTTTTGGGTGTTGCCAGCTGAAGCACAAATGCAAAAGACATTATAAAAAATAATAAAAAGTACCAAATTAATATATTTAATGCGTATATGTAACAAGGAACAAAGATATTATAGCATTAGCATGACACATTCATCCTTTTCATATTTGCTTGCAACATCACAAGCAGCATTTATATTATACATTACCAGCATGTCATGTAGCGGCAATTGTTCAGAATGGGGGCACACAGACAAAAACAGGAGGTCAGTCTTGCCACAGTGCCTAAAATTACGCATAACATCTAATGTTATGATATAGTGTGAAAGTGTCATAAAGACAAATTGTGACATATGGATAATTTCTCCAGCTTATATGATACATATGTCCACATTACCACTCTGTGATTAATTTTGTACCTTACAACATTCATAGCACACATTATTAGCAGTAATAAGGAGAGGTGAGTTTACAATAAACACACCTATGTACCATACGTTCACATAGACTACAGGTAAGATTTTTAGCAAGCATCACAAAGTTTTGCCTGTTCATTTCATATACAACTTTGGGAGTCAGTATTTTTTCTGAATCCAGTAATAAAATATTTCTGCATACTTGATTCAAACATTGCACCACCTGTCTGGTACACATTGTGCCACAGAGATAGTTACCTGACAGTGGGAATTTAATCAGTTAGTATTATCCATAATGCTGATGTCCACACACCAGCACCAGGCTTGTTTTCCACTACAGAAGGCAGCCCACATTAAATCTTTCACTTTTTCCTTAATAAGTAAACTACAGTCCCCTTCTAGGCACTGCTGCCACTCCAGTGTACACAAAACATTTACTGAAATACAGGAAAATTTGTGAAACAAGTAGTTAAAATGTACAGTTCTGATATTTATTCAATCTTGTTGTCTTGCAACATGAACATATGCTCCTTAAACACCATTATGTATACACAAACACCACAGTCATTGGAGTAGAACCCCAGTACAGCAGAGCATTCCCAAGACACACTTGAGATTCTTATTAGTATGTGCCATACACATATACTCACATTCTGAATATATTTTTATATTTATTTTATTTAACATTTATTTAACAAATGAGGTTACATATGCTGAAGACATGATATAGTATCAATTGACATTACAAACATTACAGAACTTTGCCCTGTGTAATTTTCAGTTAAATGTATGGATATTTGTGATACTGGCAACAAGGAATATAATCTTTCTCACACAGTATAAAATAAAAAAATTGAAGACCACAGCTTTTTTTTTGTGAACATCATTCCCTTATCTATGTTTCTTTAACAAGACTGCTATGTGATTTGTCTTGCATTTAATATATGTTTCAGTGCAAAATGCATTTCCTTAAAAGTGAAGACACAATGTACTCAGAGGCAGAAATTATGGTGATAAACAATTCATATAAATATTAGTAATGTTGTTCTTCTACTAACTTAGTCAATGTAGTCACAAACTTTCTTGCTAAAGTCTCTTCTTCCTGACACACCATTGGTAAATCTACATCAAAGATGACTGACTGTGACACCCTGATTGTTACTGCAGTTAGACTAATCATTCAGACTTGCATGCACTTAACAAGTAACAGTTCTCAGTGCTTATCCTTGCAGAGCTCGGGCATGTGCATGCAACTGTGTAGGTTCTTACACCATGTTTATATTCCCTGCACTTAGTATAGAATTTGGAATTCATGGATGCTAATGAGTTGACACCTCATATGCATACTCATAATGCTGAGAGGGCTGCATCTGCACTATATAAAGGTAATCATGTAGATAATGAACTTGGAATGTTTGTATCTAGAGAGCAAAATACTGCTATTTGCTTGGAAAACTTGTTCCTACTTTCTGAACTGACTTACTACAAAGGTTGGTTGTTGTTATGTAGAAACTGATATATTTTAACAGGAGTTATGGATTGCATTTCACAGTACAGGCATTGATTTACTGTCTGCATTATTCTCAGTAGCTGTTGGCATAGGCTATTTCTTGAGCAAGCAGATTTTTTTCTAAACAATGCTGACAGTTTAATGAGAATTTCAATCTTGAAAGCTGACCAGTTTATTAAGAGACTGCTATATCACTTATTATCAAGGTCATGAGTGTTTGCATTATTAGTGCAGACAATTTTGTTAAGGCTCTGATATCTACCTGGCTGCCCTCCACAAAAATTTATATCACACCAAAAATTAACAATTGTTTCCTTGACAGGTGTACATTATTTTTGTTAATGCTGCAATTTAATGCAGAGTGACAGAAATGTTTGCTCTGTTATGAATTTAATATCAAGTTCATTTTTTCTTTTCTGATTGGGGGAATCTGTATTAAGTTATATGTGTTCATATGGAACCTCTTTTTTCATATATTTTGTGTATGATAGAAGGAAACATTCATAGATTTTTGTGTGGTTAACAATTAGTTTAAATTTAGTTATGTATTTTTATTTCCTGTTATATTTTTGTTCATACAGGGCTATGGCACCCAAGACATCTGTACCCCATAAACAGCCATACACTGACACTAAGAATTAGTTGATCATTCATGCAGTACATAGCCATGTGTTCTTCTTCTATGAGACAGGCAGGACTGTGTCTAGGAGCAGGTGGTGAATGATGTGAATGCAGTGGGAGGCCTTGGAAGTAGATATTCCAGAATAAGACATGGAGCCAGTGATATGAATATGGAGGTCATACCTCAGGCAGCTGAAATTGTCCATTTAAGTATGGCTATGTGGGTGGTCCTCCTATCAAGCCACCAGTCACTGAAACAGAGGAGTTCATGTCCACTGTCAGAGATCCAGAAAGCTAACCACATGGTTCACACAGAATCCTTGATGTTGGGGCTGACATGAAAGACAATCCAAGTGTGTCAACTGCAGAACTTCCATGTATGCTATATAAAGAAATAATGTTCATATATATATATATATATATATATATATATATATATATAGCCAGAGACACAGGTGAGATAGAGGAGACATTGAAGGCAAGAAAATGGGGGGGAGGGGTCCAGTGGACAGCAAATATCTGTATGAGATGTGTCTTATTCTGCAGCAATAAAGCCAGTTGTTTTCTGTTTCTTCTGTCATTCAGTTAGCATTTGTGTTTCATCTCCCTTTTTTAAATCTAGGCACATCTGGGTTCATTATTGCATGACTACCTGCACATGGTAAGCACACCTTCTGTGTTCTTATTAATGCATTCTTATTAATGTGCAAAAGGTAGATGTATGTGTAACTGAAAGTTATTTGATTTCATTCCATTAGCATCTGTTAATTTTTAATGTATGTTTCAAATAACATATGTTTGATCATTGTTTAGTCGATTTCTCTTTTTTGTGTTGCTTACTTGTCATCATAGGTGATTCTGCCAGTGGCACTGTGGAACGCCTACTGCCTGATGTCAGAGTCCTGTAGTCTGTGATAATGGTAGGAGCACAATCTGGGTGTGCAGAGAGTGAGTGTAAAACTGAGGATGTACCTCCATCTCCTACAACTATTTTGGTCGCAATCAGTATGCCTATGCTTATCCATGACACAGATCCCTCAGATATAGGACAGGTTGAGGGTGACCCAGTTGATCAGGGTAGTGCTGTTACTCTGGTTGCAGAACTGTTTGATTCTCCCATTAACCATTGTGAGGGTGAGATGCCACACAGGTGGGTTGGTAGAGTTGCTCAGAGGAGGCCTGATATCCATCTTCCTTCTGATCTTAGTGTCAGTAGGTGCCATATAATGTATGTGTAGGGCCATCATGGAGACACAAGCATGTTCCACAAGGGCCTCAGAAGAGATAGTGTGAATACTAAATGTTGTGCATTCTGACATGCAGTACTGCTTGAACTTTGTAGGTGACCCCTTGGACAGGATAAATGACAGACTGGATCAGGCAGTATCTGTAATTGAAGTTCTGCTGTGGGGAAAGTCAGCATCCACTTGGCATTAGAGCCACTACATCTTCTGGTGTTAGCCAACATGAACATGCAAGATCCCACTTCTGTAGTGGCACTACTTCCACCACTCTGTCAGTGACTGTGGTGTCCAGACCCAAATGAGGTAGGCCACATGTTCATGGTCCTGGATGTCATTGTGAAGAGATCTCATCCAGCAGACATCACTCATGTTCAGGTAGTACCCCACATTCTAGAAATGACCATGGAACTAGCAGTGCATCTCCTGGTAGAGGTAGTTATTGTGGTTGGGGGTGATGATTCTAAGCTGACTAGTCTATCATGCATGGCTCACACCTGTCTGACATGTCAGGACATAGTTGATTGTGTTCATGCAGACACACATGCATGCACGAGCACACGCCACGTGCACACACACACACACACACACACACACACACACACACACACACACACACATTCAACAAATACTTGCCCATGCTACCACACACACACACACACACACACACACACACACACACACACACACACACACACACACACACACACACACACACATACACACTACTTATCTATCTATGCAGTACTGTTGACTGCTTTACATATCTTGCCACTGAGCCTGCAAACTGGATACTTAAGGAAAACATTTGTTTTACTTGCACACACTCACTTCTTTTGTGTCAGGCTTGCCCTCCTGTTCCCCCAGCCTGTATAAGTGATGATGACTGTGCCCTGGCCTTTGCATATTTCTTTGTGACTTCAGGTTGCAGATATGTCTGATGCACAGAGTGGATAGCTGATACTCTTACGCAGAAACTTCCTTTAATGTAAATGTTTCACAGAATAAATGTTTTTAATTATAGCTGGTAATCAGTTGTAAATCATTGCTTCACTGTTGATCCTCACTGTATTTCTGCTACTGTTCTTAGTAATGCAGTCAGATTAGATGTTTTAGACCTTGTTCACTGTTATACTTGTGTAAATTATGCTAACATTGACCTGATCACTGGCATATATACAGTGGCCAGCTAAAATGCTTGATGCACATTATTGGGTAAAATCCAAAACTGTATATTGGAAACATCACTCATAAGCTATAACAGGCATTACTGTACACCTGGGGCAGGTAGTACCTCTGGGACATATGAGAATGTGCATAATGCAGTAATAAGTTAGATAGCTATATTGCTTTTTCTATACAGGTTCCAGACTTACCTTGGTAATAATGTAGATGCAAGATGTCTCCATCAGGGGTTGCCTGTGTCTGATGCTAACAGTATACAGCCATTACATGGTTAAATATAGGTTGTGCTGTTTGGCAGGCATCAGTTATATTTGTATGCACTAAGGATCTTAGTCTTTCGTCTAGTATTCGGTGAGTGTCTGTGCTATCCTTTGCTTCTTAGCCAGACCCATGGCATATTGTGTACACTACATCTGCCAGCAGCATCTACAACTGGTCATTCTCCCTCAGACTCCTCATCTGTATCTGCTGGAGCTGCTGGCCTGCCAGTGGTACTGGGGACTGTGGCTCTGTCCCTAGTTGCCCTTGTTGAAGCTGTTTCCTGAGAATGATATTGTACAACATGGAAAAGACTGTGAGTATGTCAGCAGAGGTTGCTGGCTTTTATTGCAGAGCTCCATGTGAGGTGTCTAGACACTGGAAACTTGATTTTAGCAAGCCAAATACATGTTCCATGATATTCCTACTTTGAGCTTAGGCATGTGGTTGTGTGGGTTTCTTATGGGTGTTATGAACCATGATTCCAGTGCATAACCTGCATCTCCCACTAGATGCCCTTGTAGAATGACATATTTAGCAAACCTTGTGCACAGCTCACAAGTGTGCCATATATAAGAGTGGATGAAAACTGCCTATGTGACCTGCAAAGACATTGTAGACGATCCCTTGGGCATTACAGACAACCTGACAGTTTATAGAGTAGTATCACTTTCTGTTAATGTACCTCCTTCTTTGTTCACTGGGTGGGGCTTTTATTTCTATATGTGTGCATTTTATGGCCTCCCAAAACTTCAGGGAAGTGTGCTATTGCATAAAATTCCTTAATGGTTCTTGATCTCTCCTGTGGGGTGCATGGGAAACACATATACTCCATTGCATGTTGTAACATTGCATTTAGAATCTGATGTAATATTCTAAAAGCTGAACCCTATGACATCCCTAATATTTCTACTGTGGGTCACTGAAATGTACTTCTAGCTAGTATACATAATGCTATACATACCTTTGTTTCCACTGGGATGGTTCTCCACAATTTCCCTGGGGCCTCAGGTGAGGGTGGCAAAGGTTGTATATCTCCTCTTGTGCTTGCATGCCCACTCAGTGTTGCTTTACAGTTTCAATATCATGCAGTCCTTGGTAAGTCAAACAGGGTCTAAACACTCTTCTACTTCTTGGCCATGGTGTGGCAGCAGCAGCAGCAGCAGCATCAGTACCTGTTGCACATACAGCTTAATGATGACAGCAGCAACTGCTAACATGCTTTTTTAAGTATAATCATGGCTGTAATCCAAAGAGCTTTGGATTTGGGCGAAAATGGCTACACTAAGTGTAGATGATTGCTTTATATGTTAATGAATAGTTCCACCATGTTGAATTGGTTAATTATCATGTAATTCAGCTACTTATGTCAATAGCATATTCTGCTATTTAACCTTCATTTAATGAATACCAAATAGCACACTGTCATTTGTATACATGATAGCGGCACTTAGTCCAGCCTTTCATGAATCTGGCCCAGAGACTGGAAAGACTGGTTTGCAATAACTTGAAATTCAGTTTAAATTTAACTTATTTATTTACTATACCAACCTTGTGCATACTAACTTCTCAGACCACAGAAAAAAAGCAATCAGATTAAATGAAGATTCATTAACAAAGCGTGAGCTTTAAAGGAGAAAACTAATGTTCTCTATGAAAGATTTTCTCCCAGTGCTGTTAGTATATTTCATTTCTAAGAAACAGCTGCCATATGCTAAGAGAGTTCAGGGTAATGTTGCTGCATAATATAAAACACATGGGAGGCAATAAAAATAATTATCTTTTAACCACAAACAAAATTATGTGGTAAAGGTTCCCTCTCTCTACAGAATTGTGGAAATGCCAGCTGTTACACTCACTGAAAATGTTAATAAAGAAATGAATAAACAATTGTATGAGCAAATGGATACCCGCTGCTGTTTTACCCTTTCTATTTGCTGAAGAGGTTATCACAGATATGCATAACTATAACTTAATAACTAATAACGCTTTCTTCTTCTTCAACATTTGTACTGGGATGCAAACTTTTACCTATATTTTATGACATGTACTCAGAATACTTATTGGTCTCATGCAAAAACAGATTTTAAGAGATATCTACATTTAATTTTCTTCTGAGTGGGTACTTGAAATTTACTGCATAAATCCAATTTGCACAGTTCATCGGTAATTTGATATGTCATTTTTATGACAGGACAATATCAGGTTCCTCAGTTTATATTTTATGAGACACAGAATTACATCATACATTTACAGTAATTTCTAATATGTTTGCTTGAAAGATAATAGTGTGTGGGGGGTGTGGCAAAATTCTTTTCTGCAGTCCTTATGACACTAGGTTGCAATTTGGAAACATACTGGATGGAAGAATATACCATGATAGCATGTAAAATGAATACCACAGAGAATTTAAGGATGAAACTTTGATATGTTTAGGTTAGTTTTAACTTTTGAGAACAAACAACTTGCAAATTCACCTCAGAAATGTTTCATGGACTATCCCAGAAACTTTCCGGGGAACCTCTGTCCTCAAGGCAAGATATAGAGAGAAGGTATTTGACAGATAGTGTGAGACTATTTACACAGATTATTTTCAAGACAGTATTATTATCTGCAAATTGCAGCTAACATAGAAACATTTTTTATTCATATGGTCATCAATTTGCTGACCAACGCACCAATTGCAATACCTGTTGATTTGGCTGCCTGTCCGAGCCTTAAATAATTTTTTTTCTTTATTATAAATGCTGACAAAGGGTGTCATTCATAAATGTTCCATGATGTAACCTTTTCTTATTAAAAACATCCCTAATGTGATGCTGCTGAGTGCTCTACCATGAAGATTTGCAGCACATTATGGTGTGGTGTGTCTGTATTACACATTAATTCGGCAGTCTAGGGGAGAGGCATATCCAAATTAATCATGTGTTGTCTCCCCAAAACTGCTTCTCAGAAGGCATCTACATGCCAAGTGATTCAAGAAATCTCTTGTGCATGTGCATCAGCATTGCTGGCTCCATCACCTAGGGGTAGTAAACATGGCCAAACATGACATTACTATGGGGATAACTGATGAGGAGAGCCACTAGATATCAGGGTTGACTCTATGCTTCGAGTGCCATGACAGCACCTATGTCAGTACGGGGATCGGGGGGGTGGAAGGATGCACTAGATACTAGGGTGGACTCTAAACTTTGAGGGCTATAGTGACACAGACAGCAGTATGGAGATCTAGCTACCAGGGCAACTACAATTATGCCACAATATGGGGATTGGGAGTGGGGGTAACTGCAAGTTAAGGGGACAGCAGAAAGTCAGGGACATGAACAAGGACTATGGTGTTTGTGTATGCGTGTGTGTGTGTGTGTGTGTGTGTGTGTGTGTGTGTGTGTGTGTGTGTGTGTGTTTTTGCATTTGAATGTGTTCTTTTGTGTGTGGGAGAGTGACTGGAGGGGGTGTAATGTCTACACGAGACACAGTTAACTACCATGACATGTAGGTCAGCAGTGATCTGCACATTGGGGTAATAACTGCAATTCTGAGACATGCAAATTAGCTGACAATGAGGTCTTTCCCCAAAGTGTTAATATGTCACTGAAGTGCAGTACTGCATGGTGGAAGTAGATACATTTTAGGGCACTAGACGCTGTAATTAATTCCCAGATAGGTCTGCTACATATAGGAGACAAAAGTTTTCTGATTATACCTAAATGCTAGAACATAATATCTGCTACATATAGGAGACAGACGTTTTCTGATTATACCTAAATGCTAGAACATAATATCATATAAAGTAGCTTTGAAATCATTTGAGGGAAACATGTTTGATTAAATCCCTTTGTTTAATAAAGTGAGTGTAAACACTGAAAATGGGCTTGCGACCCAGTTGGACTTTTCTATTGAGCAAATGTCAAAAAATAAATAAACTTTGCCCTGAGAGACAGAAACCACTATAAAGTACTGAAACTAGTATAAAGTATTGTCTTACTTGACTTGCTAAGGTGCACAGATGTAGATATGAAACCACAACAAATTGGTCAGATCTGCTTCACTCACAGCAGGTTCCCAGTTACTTAAATCACTGTGCCTCTTCAAATGTTTGGTAATGTAGCATCAGTAATGTCTGATCTTATCTGGACTTTAATGACCTGCATCTGTTAATGGAAGAAGAGAGAAAAATACAGCCTCACTCTGCCTCTAGCCTATGGATGTGCAGATAATCTTCTACATACAGCTGGTTCTTTGGTGCATTGAAGTAGAACCTGGACAGCAGACGCAGCAGCTTGAGAGTGATTAGCTAGGAGCTGAACTGTGCTCAGTCTGTCCTTCCTAATCTAGCCTTATGTGTTATGACAGAAGTATATAACTCGTGCTTAAGTATTGTAAAAATCACCCTTGACATGAAAACAAGTGTAAATTAAGTAAAGTTTAGAAAACTAGATATTTTAATCAAGGCTTTCAGGTCTAGCTATGAACTCAGATTGTTCTTAAAGATGACATGCAATAATGAGATATTTCTTAAACTGCATCAGAAAAATAAAATAAAAAAGAAGTATAACATATTATCAATGAAAATGAAGCAGTCACCCGGATACAGGACTCAGCAAATACACATGAAAAAATGAATTTTGTGCAGACAGCACAGTAAACACACTCCCATGTTAAATTGCTTTAAAGACAATGTGATATTTTCCTTATATAACTGCAGATAAGATAGCTGCTGATCAAGTAAAATTAAAAATCCTCAACTTCCATAGAGTAAGGCAATAAATTTAATTGCTGCTTATACAGAATTAAGCAACTTAATTGAACACATAGCAATCAGACTAAAACAATAACAACTTGTGGCTACGTCCATGACATATGTCTATAGCCTGTAGTAGACTGCTTTACAGAGTTGGGGAAGGAGGTCACATTAGACCAGAAAAGAATTTTAGTCCCATTTTCCTGACCAATATTCTATGTAATGTCATGGAGAAAGTACTAATGAGTTAATGACAAAGGGAACCTCCTTCCATTATACGTGGTCATAGTATGAGTTTATTAAGGGGAGAACTTGTTATTTGAATTTTGTGATGTTCTATTATAAGGTAACATGAGCACTTGGTAAGGGAGTAATGGACTCATCTTAAACTTGCTATATCATTTAATACTGCTTCATATATAGAGGTTTAAGGAAATAAGTCTGGCAGTTGGCTTAGAGGATAAAAGAGCTGTTCCCAGTAGTCCAGTGGTGCAAGCTTAAATTCCTTCAGCCTCTGTTGCCTATCTATGTGACTCTGTGCAAATCACTTAACCAGACACCACTCCTGGGTTGAGCCTGAAAAAGGTCCATGGAGATAGTACTCTACCCCAGGAAACAAATAGAAAGAAAAATAAGATATGTAGGAATAACTGACAAATTAGCAGCATCAAATGCCAATTCATATGCAGTTCTGAAGATAAAACACTGGTTCAACTGCAGGACATAGGAGGGAGAGGTACCTCTCTATGCTTATGGGGTTACCATTTGTGTCACACAGGGCTCTGGCCTAAGAATACACCTTATTGGATTATACTTCTCGGGGAAGAAAACTGGTTAATGGATAACCAAACATGCTGATGTTTGCAAATTGGGTAGCATAACTGATTCAACAAAAGATGCCAAAGATCTCTGGGTCTATATTATATTCTCAAATGCTGACAATGTTGAATCTGACATTGTCGACATGAGAATATCAAATGCTCAGAATCTCGAGCATGTATACGGAAACCTCCATAAGGAGAGATTTCCATTTACTGCAATGTAGTGCAGTCTTCGAGTTAAGTAGTCGGGGGGTGTGGGGGTGCAGGGGGACTTGCCCAATTGCTTAAACCCATTAGGGTACCTTTTTCTTTCTTTTTTTTTTTTTTTTTTTTTTTTTATAAGGTCGACATTTGAAGACATCGACCATATGGTGTCGACCATATGTTGTTCGATGTTTTCAACCATCGATCTTATAATATAGACCCAGATCTCCAATAGTTAGCACTGAGAGACATGGCAAAAAACATAAAAATAATTATAAAATAAATGGTCTAATCATTAAAATGTCACTGTTGTTAATGATCAGGAGACACTGAAAGATAACCGTTTAAACTTCAGCTAGTGAACATCTATGAAAGTAAAAAAAAAATTTCCATATATCTTTTAATAAAATCCATGACTTTTAACATTTTGAGTGCATTTCCCCATGGCTACAACTAGAGAGAAGTTCAATAGTCTGTGGCTTGTATGCAGTTACTTTTCACCCTCCTGTCTCAATACTTAATAACATAGGTTAATAGATAGGTACTAAGCTATTGGCCCTAGGTCCTATGTAAGCCTAGCCAACAAGATTCCCTGGCTTTCGCCACCCAAGAAAGTTATTTTCCTGTGCCCCTATCGAGCAAAGCCACATAAGTGATCCCGGGGTGAATTTCCTAATTTCCATCCATTTGTCAAGATTTTTCTTGAAGAATGCTAATGAGAAACTTTGCTTGACATAGATAGGTAGCTTATTCCAGAGTATGGGAAGTCTCTGGGACAGGAATCTATCCCCCCAGCATGTTCTATTTATTGTGGTGACAAGGTTTAAGTCCCTAGAGCATGTATCCCTGAGGGACTGGAATTTCTTTAGGTGTAGCATGTCCAACAGCTCTGGGTTTGACATAGCTTTGTATGTTAGGCAGAGATCACCTCAGAGTAGGCAATATGCTATGGAGTAAAGCTGGAGTTTTTTGAGATGGTCAGCATAGGACATATGTTTGAGGCCCATAATCTTCTTTGTGAGGTACTTCTGTGGCCTTTCCAGCTGCTGCAGTTGTCTTGTGAGGTACATTTCAAAAGGGGTGTTGTACTCAATAATGGGTGTAATGAGTGTCGAGTAGAAGGGAACAATGACCTCTTTTTTCCTGGAAGAGAACCCTTTCATGATGGGGTGTGCCATGTAGAAGGCTTTTCTGACTATTGTGGTGATGTGACTATCAAAGGAGAGGCTACTGTCCACCTGAATCCCAAGGTCTCTTATTACACCTTCGGCGTTAAGTGGACTGCCACCTATGTGGTAGTTCATGGAAACAGAGTTTTTACCAAAGGGGGTGACAATGCACTTTTTGGCATTTAGCTTAAGGCCATGGCTATGACACCAGGTGTCAGTCTCAGTGAAGCCTTTCTGCAGGATGCCCACATCATTTAGGGACTTGACTATGGCACCTAGTTTGCAGTAATCTGCGAACTTCATCAGCCAGAGGCCCTCTAGGTTAGCACTTACTTCACAGAAGTAGATACCAAACAGGAGAGGACCCAAGACTGAACCCTGTGGTACTCCACTTGGCACTGGTTTGAGGTCAGATTTGGAGTCTGCAACTTTTACAGTGTGGGTTCTGTCAGTGAGCCAGTTGGCAACCCATCTTGTGACACCTGAATTTATACCCAGTTTAGTGAGTTTATCTATAATTCCAGAATGGGGGATGGTGTTGAAAGCCTTGGCAAAGTCAAGATAGGCTGTGTGAAATGCCTTATCCTCATCTACAGCTTTGATGACTGCTTCAAAGAAGTCAGTCAGGTTCAGGAGGCATGATCTGCCTTTCACAAACCCGTACTGGGTGGGGTCCAGAGTATGCCTTTGTTTATGAGTTCCATGATGATGCATTCCATGGCCTTGCAGACCAGGCTCATCAGGCTAATAGGGCAATAGTTCCTGGGGTCCATGGGTTCAAGTAGACACTATAATCAGCACCTACTGCCCTGTCCAAGATGGGCACAGGTGAAACCCCTGGGTGAATTTCCAGTTATCCATCCAATTGTCCAAATTACACTTAAATAGGGCCAATGAGTGGCTTTGTTTAACATGATTAAGAAGCTTGTTCCAAATGTGAGGCAACCTCTGTGAGACAAATCTGTCTCTCTAGCAAGTTCTGTTGATATCACATACCATGTTAAAGTTTTTTGAGCGAGTGACCTGTGTACCATTTGATTTGCGAATGTGCAGCATTTCCATTAAAGCTGGGTTAGAAATTCCTCTGCATGCTAGGCACAGATTGCCTCTGAGCAGCCTGTATGACACAGAGTAAAGTGATTAAATGACAGAGAACTGATATTAAAAGCAACTTGAAAGACCAAATTATGTATATGTGTTTGTTAATGGAAGGAGACACTAGGAAGAGGGAGAAGAGAAAAGGAAGTAACAGAGAAAGAGGAATATAATTAATAATGAAAAAAGAGACTAAATATGAAATGCTGTCATAATAGTAAAAATATTAACTGTTAACCTGTATTATAAGGAAATCACATACATCTCAGTAAAACTAGCCTTACAGGATTTGTGGATGGTAACTATAGCTTTAACATTATGAACCATAGTGGCACTCTTGGCAACATTTAATAATCTTTATTATACCATGGGTTTAATTTACTCCTATTCCCTAGTGAGTACTGCCATACTGATGGTTAAGAGATTGATTAATGGATATACACATTTCCACATATAATTTTAAATTTATGGTGCAAAGTAGCAAGTATTATTTCTTAAATCTCATTACTACTCACAGTGATTAATTGAAAGAACAAAACTATAAAAAAAATAATCAAATGTTATAATATTTAATGATATAAATGTAATGCCCTTGTACTTCTCTGTACCACAATGCAAAATAAAATGTTGATGATAATGTTGCTAACTATGTGAAGCAGAATTTTGAGGTAAAATTAATTAAAGTGGGAAAGGAAAAAAAGGAGAAAAAAGATTAAAAAGGGAAAAAAGGAATTGAAAAGGGGGAATTGGGTGGAAAGTAAGGCTAAACATGAGAAAGGGAAGAATAGCTGTGAATGGCAACAAGTGATCTGAAACATGAAAATGTATAGCTATGTAGGTTTGTCTGTCACATACTAGCCCTGACAGTCTGTTCCAGTTGGATGCAGCCACTCTGATTCTAGCTTTGATCTCTTCATTCAGACTTCCCTTCTCCTCATCTACCTCTCCAAAATCCTGAAGCTGCTAACCTGTTCCACTACTTTACTTCTATCTCTGTTTTCAGCTTCTTCTGATTCCCCCATTTGCTGCAATGACTATGTTATCTGCACTCAGTTTTATCCAGCATACTATAGTTTTGCATTTCATTTCTGTATCACTTGCTGAAGTTCTTGTGTGTAGTTTACTTGCAAAGCCACATCATCTGCATACAGCAACTTTGTTAATCTGTCCTCTCTGATCTGTTTGCTAATGTAGTCCATCATCAGTATGAGCAGAAGTGGGCTCAGAGCTGAGAACCCCTCTGTGAGTCTGAACACTGTTCACACTTGTGTCACTGGGACTGTATACCTAGCCTGCACTAATTCTAGCAATGTTTCCAGGACTTCAGGCCATCACAGGACTGTACAAATCAGCTTTCTTGGCAACTTATCATATGCTTTCTGCAAGTTTAGGAATGACCAGTTGGACTCCTTTCTCCTATCTTGCTTCTTATCAACTATTTGACTCACTCCAAACATCAGGCCAGTTGTGCTGCATCTTGATCTGAATCTGAACTGATCATTTCTCATCTTGCCTTATATTACTTTGTGTATTTGATTATCAATCACGGTCTCTAGAAACTTTATGCAATAAGAAAGGATTTTGATATTGCTATATGACCACAGTTATGAATATCATCATTGTACTTGTATACTGGCTCAAGAATGTTTATTCCCCAGTCATTTGGGATATGCCTTAGTCTCCATACTGCTTTGAGTACCCTCAGGATCCATTTCTCCCCTAACTCACCCAACATCTTAATAATATCTGCCGTGACCTCATCTGAGCCTGCTGTTTTCCCCTGACTTCATTTAGTGCTGATCTTTCTTCTTCTAGGGTGACCTCCTCATCTTCTTTCATGATAGGCTATAGCTTGGGCAGTACAACTTCTATGGAGTTTTTTTCAGAAGCTGCTGGAAGTACACCTTCCATCTGAATTTGATATCTAGTGGACTGGTGAGTTATTGTTGCTGACATACCTTATCAAGGGTGTCTAAAGACTATCCTCTTTATCTTTTGTCTTTCCTTGTATTTTGATATAGTTTCTTTGTGCCATCTGCTGAGTCCCTTTCTAGAAGCTGGTAGGGTGCCTCTGATGCCTGGTTCTTTACTATTGTTGGTCTAAAAAATAGATAAATTGTCAGTCAATGTTTGAACCCAATCAACAAAACAGCATACAATAAAGAAAAATGGGTTGAACCAAAGGTAAGAAACATATGGTTTTAATACAAGCATACTTAATAAAAACAGGTAAGCATTTTCTCTGTAAAAAACGCTTAATCAGACCACTAAACAAACAAAAGCAGAGTTTAAAACATAAAATTAAACCAATAAGGTGTAAATAAAACAGCCAGATGACCTATGAATAAAACACACCTCGCTAAACTCATTCATAGATTCTAATACAGAGCTGATGTAACAGCCTATCACATTCCTACTATAAAAATATGTGACAGAATTGCTCACACCCCTTTAAATTCTAAGAGTTAAGAGAAATATTTCAATGTTTTAAGGGGCATGACTTAAGCACAGGCTTTAGTGAAACATGTTCTTTCATTTAGCAAGTTTTTTAAAACTTTTTTTTACCGAGAAAATGTTTATCTGTTTTTATTGAGTATTTTTGTATTAAAGCTGTAAGTTTCTTAGCCTTGGAGTTCAACCTATTTTTCTTTACTATTGTTACTGCTCTCTTAGCATCTTTGTTAGTCAGTTAATATTACTTCTTAGCCTTGTCCATCTTTTCCATCTAACACTCTTTCCTGCACTCCATCTTTTTTGATGACTTCCTGGACTTCTGTATTCCACCACCAGCTTTTTATGTACTTTATTTCCATACCTGACTCAGCTGTATATTTTTTCTATAGTCCTCATACATACTATTTTGAGGCACTGCCATTCTTTTTTCAACTCAATTGATTTCAGTTGTGTTTCTGAGGTGCCCTTGCCCTTAGCATTTCCATGAACTCTTGTGCTTTCTCTCCAGTCAACTTTCATGTCTTTAATGTAGTTTCTCTTGACCTTAGAGCCTTCTTTGAGCACTACTTGCAGCTTATTGTGGCAAGCAGTGGTTTACCCTGTGTGTGATTTTATGCGGTAGTGCCATCTGTGCCAGGGAGAGTGGGGGCAGTACATGTGTACATATGCCAGCATAGCTAGCTGGAGTTTTGTAAAGAATTGTATGTTATTTGACTATCACACTGATTTGTAGAGATGGTTGACTTAAAAATATATTTGTAAAGTTACTTGTGTTAAAAATGCATCAACAGTAAGTCCTGCTGGACAGAAAGAATGTATGCATGTATATTAGGTTGTATTGTTGTAACTGATCAAATGTGTATGTTTATCAGAGAACCCTGGAAGGGTGGAAAGTTTGAAATTGTATTATATTTTTCAGATGCTACCACAGATCTTAGCAAAGCTCTGTATTTGTATTGTACCACAGTCAGTTGACCAGAGGAGATGACATTGTCTTACCAGCATCTGGTTTCTTTGGAACTCTTGCAGCAGCACTTTGGAAATTGACAGGAAATATTTCTGACAGGATGTATATCTCACACATTCACACAAAGATGGATGTCATCCAGCTTTTGCTGTGCTAAGACATTCAGCACACAGCAGCTTGTCTTGTTTTAATAAGTAGACAGGAACAGTAATTATTTAGCCAGTCAGTTGGACATTTAGTGAGAATAGTTTAGTATTGATTTCTGCATCTGTGAGAAATTATCCAACTAAGTATATTTTTATATCTCTGTGGTTGAAACTCTGTTGCTTATTGTATTCAGTATTCTCCTGTTTTCTGTTCTATTCTTCTACTTCTTCTTTCGGCTGCTCCCATTAGGGGTCGCCACAGTGGATCATCTGTTTCCATTTCTTCCTGTCCTCTGCATCTTGCTCTGTCACAACAGCCACCTGCATGTCCTGTCTCATCACATCCATAAACCTTAACTTAGGCCTTCCTCTTTTCCTGTTACCTGGCAGCTTCATCCTTAGCAACTTTTTCCCAATATACTCTGCATCCCTCCTCAGCACATGTCCAAACCAATGTAATATTGCCTCTCTGGCTTTGTCTCCAAACCTTCTAACCTGGGCTGACCTTCTAATGTACTTATTCCTAATCCTGTCCACCCTTGTCATACCCAGTGCAAATCTTAACATCTTCAATTCTGCCACATCCAGCTCTGACTCCTGCCTTTTTGTCAATGCCACTGTTTCCAACCCATATAACATAGCTGGTCTCACTACCCTCTTGTAGACCTTCCCTTTCACTCTTACTGGTACTCGCCTGTCACAAATCACTCCTGACACTCTTCTCCACCCACTCCATCCTGCCTGTACTCTCTTCTTCGCCTCTCTTTCACACTCACCATTACTCTGAACTGTTGATCCCAAGTATTTAAACTCATCCACATTCTCGCCCTCTACTCCTTGCACCCTCACCATTCCTCTGCCCTCCCTCTCATTCACACACATATGTTTTCTGTTCTATTATTTATCATTAAATATTTTAATACCTTTTATTGTGGCTGGTTCTTTAGAGAATACTTTTAATATCTTGAGAGTACCTATGCTTGTTTTAGTTATACTGTGGCTGCTCTTGAAAGCCTTACTGTTTTGGTCACACACTACCATTTATATTAGTATTAATTTTACACAGTATAATTGGGTACCCTTGATAAGAGCCTTAGGGTAGCTGACCGGCGACAGCATGATTACCTCAGAGTCTGGACAGAAAAGGGTACAACTAGTAAATTTGTCCCAGCTTCTCCCGGGTGTGTATGTGTGTGCGAAACCCAAATATCCAAGTGTGTGTCAGCTACTGGGAATAGGGATACAGAGCACTTAAGTGGTCAGTGTGAAGTTTTGTGTGGGTCTGGAGAGAGAAACAGAGTCAAGCCCCAGGTCTGGAGTGTGCTGTCTGTGTGCTTTTAAGGGAATTTGTGCTTGGTGCAGGGAGCTGCATCTGAAAATACTGTATGAACCCATCTTTACTTTTAGTGACCATCCCTCACAGGAGTCAGTGGTACGGATTGATTCTCCTTGATTACTGGCCTAGATCAGGGACCTGTCACACTGTGGGATGACTATTTCATTGGGAATTACATTGGAATTGCTGATTCTACCTCTTTGCCTTTTCCTAACAAGGAAGGAGTCTACCTAAGTTGCATGTTTGCCACTGATCTTGTGACTGTCTCTCTTGCAGAACCATGTGTTGGCTGTTATTAAGCTATTTACCAGACCAAAGTTTAGAATAGCCCTTCCTTCTTTAGTCCTATTGCCCCACCCATGTAGACCCACATAGTGTTCATATCATGTTCTGTTTGTCCCAATATGAGTATTCAGATCCCCATTATCAACAGTAACTCATGTTGTCCTTCTTAATCTACTAGGTCCTGTAATTTCTGCCTGAATGCACTCCTTTCCTCACTATTGCAAGCCTGTTATAGAGCATAGACTGAGATTATGAATTCTACCCTAGTCTTACACTGGAGTATGATAGCCATGACTCTGTCTATAATTCTGAAATGTCCCTTGTTGTCCTCTATATCCTCTCCCACACCACAATTACCACACCCTTTCTAACTTGTCCTCCTTCTGAATAGTAGATGCTAGATCACAAGCTATGTGGCTGTGTTGCACTGCTCTTCCATCTTGATTTCTCAATGCAGTGGATGTTCAGCCTCCTCCTTACCATCATCTCATCCACTTCCAAGCTGTATCCTGTCAGTTAACCTGTATTGAATGCAGCAATCCCTAGTTCATGTTATACTGATTGATTGTTTTTTACATCCAGGTTTCTGTCATACCTAATCCAGGTATCCCAAGCTGCTGCTGGGCTTTATGCTAAGCATATACTGGCCAGTTGGGACACCTAGATCATTCCCTACATTAGCATGTGTCGCTGGCATATATCAGAGTAGGCCAGATCCTCACCCCACTTATCAACAGCAAATGCCCATACCCATGCCTATTTCTGGTGACAGTCAACATGACCAAATTACATTGAATTAATTTTTTACATCATTGAGCGGCTGGCCTTCACAGGGCACACAGACTATGCTCCATATTCTCCTACCTAAAGGGTACTGCACACCACAGTTGATTTTCAAAACAGAATATAGCATAACATTCATTTATGACTTCAATTAATAATTCAAAATGTATATCTTAAAGAAATAATTTCATATAAGAAGATTTTTTGTTTATGCAGACAAAATAACAATTGCATCATTTACATGAGTACATAAAGTTAATAGAGATGAAATAGCAATATTGAAAGATGGTAATAAAATTATGTATAATAATGGATGTAATTTGTCAAAACATTAGAAAACATTAAAATAGTAATCCAAGATATGCATTGCTGGCCTACAATAGCTCTGCATATTGAAGAATATATTAGAGAAAACACAAGCGCTCCCAGTCCTCTGAAGATAAAGATTTAAAGAGTAACTTGATTAGATAATTTCATTGAAGCTAGTAGTCTGGATAGACTTCATGGATGTATTATATATAATATTAAGTTATATTTTTTTTGGCATGATTTAAATAGTTTTTTTATTGATGCTCTAAACTAAAAATAACTTAAATGTTAAATAGTGTAGATATACAGTGAGAACTAAAGTACTGATGTAGAAAATAAAACTGATACTGATAAGACATGACTTAAGGGAAACGATAGCTTCAGAGTTAATTAATTTATTTATTAGATAAAAAATAGTAACTTCAAATGACTTTAAACTTTCCCTGGGATTCCTTAACAATTGTGTAGGTGCCAGGTTAAGCCTACATGATGTAAGCTTTTGGGCATGATGATCAGTAGCTCTAATCAATATGCATGCTGTTCATCATGCCTAACTATTTGTAAGCACCTTTTTGTGGCCAGCAATAGTGTTCATTGCTGTGAAAATTTGCTTGCAGGCATGAGCACAGAATCAAACCAAAATGGTTTGTTTATAGGCAAAGGTAGGATAAGACCATGAGCTGTAGCCCTGAAAAATGAAGACCAAAGAATTCTGAAAGAGGGGCAGTGAAATGGGGAATTGTTCATAAATAATAATGTTTTGTTCTGCATAATAATTAATAGGGAAGGGGAAATGGCTAAAGCATAGTCATATACTGCAGACAAATGTGTTGAAGTGACAAAGAAGCATTCCTAACATAAATCCTGCCATATTGATGTAATGATAATAAAAACATCAATGACAATACTGGTGTTATACACATAAATAAATATGGACATGCTAACTAAGGATAGAATAGGGTTAAGCTGCAGCATAACAAATGGGAGATACAATGTGATATAAATATGATAAATATGTTAATAAAATGATGAGTCAAGGTAACAGTCCGGAAGGACAGAAAATACATTATAGGATGAATGCATAGACTGCAGTTATTGCATCCAAGATATATATATATATATATATATATATATATATATATATATATATATATATATACATACACATAGGGAATTTATGCATATAAGATGACACCACAGCTGTATTCTCCACCTTAGCATGTATACACAAGAATAAATGGAGATTATAGCTATAATGTCCTGTATATCACAAATGTATATGATTGCAAATAAATGAAAGTGGCACCTATAGAAAAGGATTGTATCACATATAAACATGCAACAGACAATCAAGTGTTCTTGACTCAGATAAATGCTAAACTTTAATTGTGAAAGCTTCACTGATAAATTGCTTGTAAGAATCATGTTTAACATTGTAATTTTTCTTCAGTGTCACAGTCCTAATCAAAGTGTTGTGAGAAATGGAATTATTGTACCCTTTGTAAAAGTATCTTTTTAGCTGGATTTGAAGCCTCAAGCAGCTGTATTCTTTATCTAAATTCCCAGCATGTACTCCTTGTGCCACAATGATAGGTATGTGTTAGGTGAATTTCTTCACTCTCTAATGTTCAGAGGAAAGTGCACCACTGCCAGGCATGATTGCGCTACATAAGAAAGTCTAAATATTTTTTCACTTTTTTCCTTAAGTAGTGAAGCATGTTTGTGTGCTGCCAACCAGACGGCAAATGCAAATTAAAATGAAAAACATTACAATTGTGAATAACTGCAATGTGACCTCTAAAGAGGATTTGAACAATGCATCATGTGCTTTATTATGTTATCTGTATCAGTGCTTAACATACCCCCCTTGAATATGAGCAACATTTCTTAGTAAGGCACAATAACTGTGGTCATTAAAAACTGCATTTGCATGTTAGGAATGTTTCTATCCTAAATTAGTCAATGTACTTTCAGACTTTTTGGTAAGTCTCTTCTCCCTGATACACAATCAGTATGTTTACATAAAAGAGGGAGACTGTGAAACCCTGATTGCCCCAGCACTCAGAATAATCATAGACACCTGTAAGCCATTAGCAGGTAGCACTTCCCAGTGCTCATCCTTGCAGTGCAATGCTGTGTGCATGTAGTAATTTAGCTCTGTATACCATGTTCATATTCCCTGCACTTTGTACAGATTATGGTATTCAGAAATGCTAATGGATTCACAACTCATTTGGATGGTCACAGTGCTCACAGGACTGACTCTGCACTATATAAAGGTAATCATGTCATTAATGCCCTTGTAACATACTGGGGATACTGCTTGGATCCAGAAAGCTCTATACCGCTAAATAAATAGATACAACTTTTGGAGAATTATCTACTTTCTACACAGCTATATTGTCAAATTATACTGCTATTGCTTACATCATGGGTCCATATTATATTTTCAAAAGTTTCAAAAATTGAACACCATATGGACAACACCATATGAGCAATGTATATATATAATAAAAAAATAAAAATAAAAAAACTATACTTACCTAAATTCTGTAGGCAGGGGGACAAGCCCCCTCCTGCACCCCCCATGTGGGGGGCTGCGTCCCACACACCCCTGCTACTTAAATATTCCTACTCTAAGATCACACTGCATTGAAGTAAAGGGAAAATATTCCCTATGGCGATTTCTGTGTTACGCGTGTGACATTTTGATGTTTCGACCAATCGGGTTCGCTCAATACACGTTTGCCATTTACAATTTTCAATCACGCGATAGGAACCCCATTGAAAGGTAAGTTGTAATTGCATCTGAAAGGCATTTTTTTAACTTAAGGTTTTTTCTTTAGCCTCTTCTTTTGGCATTGCCATAGCTGCCTTACAAAAAATATGCTATAGAATGCTACATGGCCTATATTTTTTAGGTTCTGTGTTTAATTGCTGTTTGTACGCTTATTGCAGATGAGTGTATTATAACTTCATATAAATGCCTGGCTTTGTTATCTGTGTTAGCAGAAAGAAAAATCTATTACATTTTGGGATTTCTACGTGACTACTCTCCATAACAGTAGGAATGGCAGTTATAATAGTTGTCTTACATTTCTAGTGCTACATTGTGAATTTTTGTTGTTCATGCTATGGTGTATTACACAGTTAAATCTGTGTTATCTGCCTTACAGGACTGTTATAGATTGTTGTTATTTGATTTAGACTTTTTGAGGGACAAACTGTCCTAACTTGTGTCTAATCATAGGGAGCATTAACGTTTAAATTGTTGTGTGCATGATGGATGCATGCATTCTCACATGGCTGAGTTCACAGCCATCCTGAATGTGTATTATATACTTCATTACATGTCAGGGTTTTTTTTTGTTTCATCTTATAAAGGGATATGGCACCCAAGATAAAATCTGTACCCTACAAGCCATCATACATTGATGCAGAAAATGATGTCATTATCCAAGCCTTATATCACCATGGAGTTTTCTTTAAGGGAGAGGTAGAGATAACCAGTCTGCCCAAGACAGGATATGGGAGCATCTGATTGATGACATCAGTGCTATCAGAGGCTATAGGAGAACGTACTCTCAGATATGACACCAGGCAAGTGGTATGATAACCTCTGCTCACCATAAGGTGGCTGCCATTGCCTGGAAACAGGTGGGTCTGCTACCAAACTGCCACTAACTGAAACAGAGGAGATCTGGTCCACTGTCAGAGATCCAGATAGCTCAGCTACGGGTTCCCACAGAATCATTTGTGTTGGTACTGATAGGGATTACAGACACAGAGTGTCACAAACAAATATTCCAGGTATGCAAAATGAAAATGTCATTGTTATATCTTTTTATGCATATATGTTAGACATCTGATATATTGAGATGTAGTGATAAGTGTGAGTAAGACAACACAGTAATAGAGAAATAGAAGAGTGTGTTTTGGATGGATCCAACTATTCAGTACATGTTATATTTTAATATGCACATGTGAAGAGGATCGTTTTCTATTTCCTGTTTCATTGGTATTACTTATCAGTCTTCTTTCCTTTCCCTACTCATTCACAGGCACATCTAGATTGCAGGCCGCAAGCCCACCTGCACATGGTAAGCACACATTTGGTTATTGGTATTACTGTTTATAAGGTAGATTCAGTTCTCACATAAGATTACATTTATGTTGTTTTAGCATCTATTAGAGTTTAATGTATCTTTTGTATAAGGAAAATATGTGATCAATTTTATTCTATATTTCTCTGTTAGTTGTGTGTATTGCTTGTTATCATAGGTAATCCTGAGGGTGGCACTGTGGAACTCCTACCACCTAATGTCAGAGTATCAATAGGGTCTGATAATGATGGAGGTGAGGAACAGGCACAGTCTGGGGGTACACAGGGTCAGTCTGACACTGAGGCTGGGGCTCCCACATCCCCTGCCCACATTTCAGACACAGTCAGTATGCCCATGCTTACCAATGACACAGTGACCTCTGATATAGAACAGGTTAAGGGTGACACAGTTGATCATGGTAGTGTGGTTACTCCAGTTGCAGAGCTGGTAGCTTCTCCCCATAGCCATTGTGAGGGTGTGGTGCAACATAGGAAGGTTGGTAGGGGTGCTTAGTGGAGGCCTGTTGTCCACCCTCCTTCTGATGCTGATGTGTCACAAGGCACCACCAGAAAGGTTCATAGTATAAATACAGGCATGTTCCATGGCCTCAGAAGAGATGGTGCAGCCACTAAGGATCATGCATTTTGATGTGAATGACTCTGTGAACCATGTGGCAACTCCTTGGACAGGATGAATGACACACTGGATGGGGCAGTGTCTGTGATGGAATATCTGTTGCAGAAGGGGAGGCATCCCCATGGTCAAAGAGCCACTACATCTTTTGGTGTTGGGAGATGTGGCTGTGCAAGATCCCACTCCAGTCATGGCACTACATTCACTGCTCTGTTAGTGATTGTAGTGTCCCAACAAAGAAGTGGTAGACCATGGAGATGTAGTCATGAGGAGAGCTCATCCAGCAGACATCACTCACATTCAGATAGCACCAGGACTCCTAGCCAGGGCTGTGGAAGTAGCACTGCAGAGGTAGTTCTCATCATTGGGGGCGATGCTGTTAAATCGACTACTCTACCATGCATGGCTCACACCTGTCTGAGATGCCAGGACATAGTGCTAGCACAGTGCTTCATTGTGTTCATGCAGGCAAACACACACATTAAAAAAAAAATCACTAGCTCATACCACCTCACACACATGCAAGCTATCTAAACAGTACTGCTGAGTGCGGTACATGTGTTGTTACTGGCCCTGAACACTGTGCATTTTGATAGATACACGTGTTTGTTACTCACACACACACACACACACACACACACACACACACACACACACACTTCTTTGGTGTCAGGCTTGCCCTTCTACCCCCCCCCCACCCTGTGCAAATGATGATGACTGTGCCCTGGCTTTTGTACATGTCTTTGTGATGTAGGCTTGCATATAGATTTGATATACACAGTGGATAACTTCTGCTGTCTTATTCACAGGCCTGCATTTATCAATATGTATTGCAGAAGAAAAATTTTTGATTTGTTGTACTCATTTGTGAATGATTGCTTCTATAATTGTTGAACCTCATTGTATTTCAGTTAGCATTGTCATTAAAGCAATGGAAGCATTAGATACATCAGTCTTGCTTCTTGGTATGTTTATGCAATTTAGGGTACAATTCGCCTGTTCTTTGTTTCACAGACTGCAGTCAATAGAAATGCTTGATGCACAGAACTGGTTCTAATATATAGTTGTATACAGGAGAAATCTGACATAGGAGATATTACTGACATAACTGTAGACATCAGACAAATGCTCTGCTAAGGAGCATATACATATTTCAATATTAGAGTAATCAGTTTTATATATATATATATATATATATATATATATATATATATATATATATATGTATATATATATTTGTTTTTTACATGTTCCATACTTCCCTTGTCATTACTGCAGGTACAAATTGCATCCTTGGGGATTGGCCCTGCCTGATGCTATCAGAACACAGCCATTACATGGTTAAGTAAAGGTTGTGGTGTGTGACAGGCATCAGTTTTCCTATTTGTGCATGCATAGGATCTTAGACTTTGACATATGTAGTGACTGCGTGTGCTGTCCTTTGCCTCTCAGCCAGAGCCAGGGCATACTGTGCATGTCTCCATCTTCCAGCACCATCTGCAGCTGGTTCTCTGTCAAAATCCTCATCTGTACCTGCTGTTGCAGCTGCCAGTCCTGCCTGTGGTACTTGAAACTGTTGTCCTGCTTCTTGCTGTCCTTGATGGAGCTGTTTCCTGAGAATTATATTATGCAACATGGCATAGACTATGACTATTTCAGCAGTGGTGCCTGGATTATGCTGCAGCACCTCCTGATGTGTCTAGACACTGGAACCTTTATTTAAGCATTCCAAACACATGTTCTTTATTCTTAGTTTTACCATAGCCCTCATTGTATCCTTGCTCAGTGGAGTTATATGGGTTTCTCATGGATGTCATGAGCCAGGGATTTAGTGCATAACCTGCATCCCCCACTAGATGCTCTTGAGGAATGTCACCCCTTGAAACTTGGTGTACAACTCACAAGTGTTGCATATGTGCTAGTCATGGAAACTGCTTGGATTTCCTGCACAAACATTGTAGATGGTCCTTGGGCATTACAGACAACTTGATAGTTTATAGTGAGGAAACCTTTTCTGTTGATGTACCTCTTTTCCTGTTCCCCAGGTGTTTTTTTTATTTCTATGTTTATGCAATATATGCCACCAACACATCAGGGAAGTGTGCTACTAAATAGCACCTTGCATGGTTCTCACTTTCCCCTATGGGGTATGTATACCTCTCAACCCCCTAATGCAAGAATTCTGGACAAAGCCTAAAATAATGGGGGTCATAGGCCCAAAAATAGGGACAGATTTTAAATATTGCTTTTGTAAACCTAGAAAGTTGCTAAAACAACAGATCTCATGTTGGGATGCATTTTCTGAAGGATATAAAGTCTGAAACTCTATGTGATTCATTATTTAGTGACTTCAGTGGTCAGTCATTTGCCAGAGAACCACAAATTTCATGAGGAACAGACCAACACTACAAGGTAAAATCTGGGCATTCTGTGAAAATCTGGACAATTGAGAGGTAGGGGTAGGTTGGGAAACAGGTGTGATCTCCCCGCATGTAGTAGCATTGCATTTAAAAACTGATGTAAAATACTTGAGTCTGATACCTGTGACACCCTTAATATATCCCCTGTGGGTCTCTGGAAAGTATGAGTAGCTAGTGTACATAATGCTAAACATAGCTTTGTTTTCATTGGAATGGGTTTCCACTATTTCCCTTGGGCCTGAGGTGGGGGTGACAGAGACTGCATATTTCCTTCAGTGTTTGCCTGTCTACCTTCTATCTGTCAGCAGTTTCTGAGTCATGTGATCCATGACAAGTTAAACAAGGTCTAAACACATTTTCCTTGCTGATGTCTGTCAGCAGCAGCAACAGCACCCTAATTTAAAGCCTGTTGCACATACAACATAATAATAGCAGCAGTAATCCTTAACATTCATCTTGCCTAAGTGTAATCATGCTATTTTCCAATGAGTTTGGGTGTACTGGGAAACAAGCCTACACCGAGTGTACATGATTACTTTATAGCCTTCTGATGAGCCCTGACATATTTTATTGGTTAATCAACATACACCTCAGCTCTTTGTGCTGTTATTAGCATATTCTGACATTTATCTGTGTTTGGCAGCTCTATACATCATCTGGAGGTGTTTAATGAATCTGGCCTTTTATGTCAATAAATATATATATATCTTAAAAAGCAACATTAAAAAAGGAAAATTACTTAAATATATTAACTCTAAAAATCTACAGGTAATATATCTACAAGATACTCATATAAATAATGCAGCTAAAGATAAATATAATATTCCCGGTATTAAGCTTTGGTTTGATCTACTTATAGAAAAAGAAAGAGGAATCTCAATACTATGGAACAAAAGTGCAATGATGCTAAAGATATTATTAAAAGAGAAGATCATGATGGTTTATTTCCAATAATAAATATAAAATATAATAACAGAATATGGACAGTAGTTCATTTATACTGGTTTCCTGGAATGGAAGCCAAAACTGCAAGAAAAATATCATAAGATGATGATTATTAGCTACATGTATAGTAGCATTATTATAGCAGGTGGTTTTAATTGCATATATGGGAAAATAGAGTCAAGTGCAAGTAAAGATCCATGAATAACAGCTTCTGTTAAGGTGCTTAAAATTTGATAGAAATATTACATTTAGGACATACTTTCATATTAAATGATGATTCATTGGAATTCACATATTACTCATAAGCATTTGGCAAACGATCAAGGATAAATAAAGTATTTATCACCCATTATATTAACTCTAAAATTAGTAATTTTAAAATAATTACATGTCCTATCTCATATCATAATAATATACCTTATAAAATTTCACCCAATTTTAAGAACTAGCAATTGCTTCTAGAATTCCTGCACACTTAAACAGGAGGAATTTCAAAATTGTTTTTAAAAGGAAATATACATATTTATGGAGACTATCAATAAGGAGGATATACATAAATAAATAAATACACACATATATACATATATAAAACATTTCAAACATGAGTATTAATGCCCATCTAGCCTGCCGATATACCAAACAGTGGATACGTGTCCAAACTGTTCTTAAAAATATCTAAACTAGTACTTGCTTTAATGTAATTTGGTAGTCTGTTCCATGCATCAGCTGCTCTGTCAAAGAACCAGTTAGTGCACTTCTCATTCCTACAGAGCCTTCTACATAGGTTGTCTGATAAATCTTTACTACATTTTGTTAAACCAAACATTCCCAGAGATAGTTGTCTCTAAATGCCCTCTATAAATGAATGAGATCTCCTCTTCAATATCTATAAGAAACACTGTACAAGTTCAGATATTTTATTCTTTCATAATAACTTAAATGTTTACACCCATGGATGTCCTTGGTAAATTTCTGCTGTACACTATCTAGTTTAATCGTGCTTGTTATCTTATAAGGTTTTCATATTGTCATTCCATACTCATATTTGGTCCTAATGTAACTAACAAACAAGGAATTCATCACTTCTGATATCCTAGACTTCATACATCTTTTTATGCAACTTATAGTTTGTTAATTATCATTAAGCAATTGGTTGATATGACTAGGAAAACACAAAGCTGGATCTACCCATATACCCAGGTCCTTAAATGAATCCACAGTTTCGATCACTGTATGCTGTAATAAATATTTACCTTTCAGTGTATGCTTCCCAAATCTCATATGCTTAGCTTCTGATGTATTTGTCAGCATATTTTTCTCCTGTACCCAAATGGCCCATTTAGTCAAGTTCTTTTGCAGACATTCCCTATCTATAACTTATGTAATCAGTGTACCCAATTTTAGGTCATCTACATACAGACTGTAAAACACCTCAGATGAAAAAGATGGTCTGGAATGATTTAAAATGTTATATGTTTGGAAAATGATTGCATTGATGCATAAAGTTAAATAGTGGATAAAATGATTAAAAACGAGTCTCAAAAGGGAGGTAAAACCTTAATAGAACAAATAAATATGCTAAATAAAGAAAACCCAAATATAGTAATCAATAAAACAGCAGTAAACTATGGAAAGATTAAAAAGCATGTGCTATATGATGCCTGCATAGGGAACACATAAATTAAAAAAATGGCTAAAATATCATCAGGAACTAACTAAATTAAAGAAATCAAAAGCATTAAATATAAATTAAATAAAAAATTGATACTAATGAAATATTGACAGACTTCAACAATTATTACAATAAACTGAATAGGAACTCTCAATTCACTAATTTTATTGACTTATATTAAGAATTACAGAACTTTATTTTGATTTAGAATTGTAATCTTTGAATTGTTGACAAGTACCAATGTTCTGACAGAGAGTCAATGGAGAAATGATAAAATGTCCTAGGGTGGTGTAATTGTTTCCAAGGAACAGAGATAAAACATAATAAGTAAGGATAGAGTTATGGCAGGAGAAGTATTAGGGTTATGGTTAGGGTTAGCACACATGAATAAGATGGTTCAGAGAGTGAAGCAACTAACTAACATCAGCAATGGAGTAATCATTCTTCCTGGTGCAAACATTGAATTAGAAAACAATTCTGACACACACGACATTCTTTAGAATATTTTGCATAGCTCAACTTATTGTACTGCCCACTGTCTCAATAAACCTTATAGTAAGAAGTCCACCTTAGATTGGGAATTATGCTCTAAACCTAAAGACATTAGTACAATAGGCACTATGTTTAATAACCTTAGTGATCACATTTCTTTAAATGAAATTAGGATTAATACTCCATGCCTGATCCTCATCAGTATAGTGACATAAGACCTTATACTGTAAACATGAACATCACTCCCACCAACCTTAAAATTATAACATCAGTGCAATTCCAGTATTGATGCATATAAAATAATAACAATAATTGTTTTGAAGCAGGCAAGCTAGCTTGCATCTACCATGTTATATGTTTATTGATTATATATTTTAATAAAGCATATCAATATGGTGACTTATAATTGCTACTCACAAATAGCTTCATTTATGACTTCTATAACTCTTTTGAGGTTGAAAAAGTGAATCAAACTTTTCAATCCATCGTTTTCTAGTTGAAAAACAAGATTTGTAAGTATTTATTTAGATGAAACTTTAAAAATATTGCCTACAATACTAAATCTTTCAAAACAAAGAGCTAGCATGTTTTTATATGCTCTGTAAACAAGCTAGAGTGAAGAGTTTTCTTTAGATGAAATAGACACAAAAATCATTGTACTTTCCTATGATGGTGCCAACATTTTAAGAAGTTAATGTACTAGTAATAATAACAATACAAATTTTACTGGAAGACAATTGAAGCTTTTTCACTTTAATAAAATTGTTGAAATAATATTATAAGTCTAATAATGTTCATTATCCACAGTTAAGAGGCACCATACTTGAATTACCCTAGCTTTAAAAAGGTACACACTCGCATCCAACTTCATACACCTGAACTGGGCGCAAGTATGGTCCCATCATACTTGAACTTGGTTATGGTAAATTAATAAAAAGTATGTATATATGTGTATATATATATATATATATATATATATATATATATATATATATATATATATATATACACACACACACACACACACACACACACACACACACACACACACACACACACACATATATATATATATATATATATATATATATATATGGCTCTAGGACTAATGATTGCCTACACATTTCAACAAAACTGAAATGGGCGAGCACACTTTCGCAAAAGTGTTTTTTCACTGAAAAAGGATTTTTGCAATACTGAGCTAAAAAAAGAAAAAACATAAGAAAATGGCTTTTGCTCATATTGTGGCACAGTGGGGATAAGCAAAACTGTAGTGTGATCTCAGATTGAGAATATAAAAGTAGGGAGGTGCAGGTGGGCTTGCCCCCTGCATGAATGCGATTACTGTTATCTTTTTTTTTCAAATATAGTCTTTTTTTTTTTAGCAGACTTTCACGATAGTGCTTTCTCATTGAAAAAGCACTTTTGTGAAAGTGTGCTTGACTGTTTCAGTTTCGATGAAATGTGTCATCGGTAATTAGTCCGAAAACCATATATATATATATATATATATATATATATATATATATATATATATATATATATATATATATATATAGAGAGAGAGAGAGAGAGAGAGATACAAAAAAGTACTTGGCCACCGTGGTGAACTTCACCCTTTTCCCCACTGTAGTGCAATCTCAGAGTTGGCATATTTAGTTGGGGGTGTGGAGGGCAATGCCCCCCACTTGGGTGAGTTTGATTTGTTTCAGTTTGTTTATTTTGTCACAGTGGCCAAGTGGTTCCTTTCCTGGAGTTTAATTGCAGTGTTCCAATTATTCGTGGTGAAGTCATCCTGTCCTTTTAAGTTTTGTGTAAGTGAAAGTTTGATTATGTAAAGTATATATATATATATATATATATATATATATATATATATATTTATATATATATATATATGGGCCTACTTCATTTCACTGAAAGCTCATTTCACTAAAACATAGTTGTCTGCGCACAATTCATTGAAAGCTCATTTCATTGAAAACTCATTTGACTGAAACTCATTTTGTTGAAAGTTATATATGGCCTGTTCCCCACTGTATTGCGATCCTGGAGTTAGTATATAAAGTAAGGGGGGGTGGGAGGCACAGCCCCCCACATTGGGAGGTGTGGGGGAGTAGCCCCCTCACCAATTCCAGTGAATAACTGTTTCCAGAAGACAAAATATAACCAAACTATGTGGGGGGGCTATGCCCCCACAACCCCTCTTAATTTATATATTAACTCCAGGATCACACTACAGTGGGGAAGAGGCCATATATAACTTTCAACTAAATGAGTTTCAGTCAAATGAGTTTTCAGTGAAATGAGCTTTCAGTGAAGTGAATTAGACCCATATATATATATATATATATATATATATATATATATATATACATATTTGTAGCATTTTTAACAGAACTGTAAAAAAAATCAACATTTGGCCAACAGTTTTTAGTCAGGACAAATTGATGGTTGACCTGTGAGTGAAATTAACAACCCCCAGATAGAGGTATCTGCCCTTTAACTTGGGATTGCATGATCTTTGAATTAATATATTTAATTAGCAGGGGTGTGGTCAGTTGTCTGTTGATGCTGTTATGCTGATGTTAGTGCATCAGTGTCCAGTCAATGTAGAATGCTACATATATATATATATATATATATATACACATATATATATATATATATATATATATATATATGTATATATATATATATATATATATATATATATAGATATAGGGTCCCTATTAAAAGAACGAAAGATTAAAATGTTGAGTGCTGTAAACAGCAAACGTGCCGGACATCGATGTGTGTTTTATGCAATTGCAAAACATGAAGATTGGAACATTTTCCCTTTTCTCACTGTAGTCCAATCTCGGAGTTGGTATATATAAATAGCGGGGAGTGTGGGGGGCAATAAATGTTTTGATGTGATGCATTTTCACTGTTTACAGCATTCGTGTTTTTTAAATTTTGTTGATATAATATAGACCCTATATATATATATATATATATATATATATATATATATATATATATATATGTGTGTGTGTGTGTGTGTGTGTGTGTGTGTGTGTGTGTGTGTATACACACACACACATACATATAAAACATCAAATATTGAATGCTCAAAAGAGTGAATCACACAAGAGCAATCTCTTTAGAGTGACTCTAAAATAATAAAAAAATCAAAAAAAAAAAAAAAACTAATATACTTTGTATGGGGGCAAGCCGCTATGCACTCCCAAACACCCTGCTAATTATATATACCAACTCTCAGTCCATGCAACAGCAGGGAAATGTAAATTTACTGACCCTGTTACAGTCATTTCACACAAAAGGGAACAGGATGAAATGCAGTTAAATAGAGCATTAACTCTTCTAACCGCTTAGTTTTATTTAGTACAGGAAAAGCATTTGCTCATTTGACAGTTCACTCTTTTGACATATAGATGTATATATATATATATATATATATATATATATATATATATATATATATTTTTTTTTTTTTTCCAAAGTGGTTTCATGAGTAAATAATTTTTATATAAAAATTTTATTGGTGACATTTTTTGTGCTATTGAAAGGTAGTGAAGGAGAATTTATTGGATTTGTAAATTCACTTTGTTGTACTACAATATTTCCTGATTTTACCACACAATTGGCCAGGGACATGATTAATTTCTGGATGTTACAGCAAAAATAGATGACATGTCTGGCAGCATTAAATTCTATATGTATCGGAAACCTACCTTTGTAAATATGCATTTACATAGAGGTAGTAAGTACATATGTATGTGAAACATAATTTAATTAAGAGACAAGCTATTAGAATTTTTTGGCTTAAATGTAATGACACTCATTTTCAGCATCAGCTGAGCTTTTTAGCTGGCCAATTTGAACAAATGAGAATGACAAAATATTATGCAAATATTTTTGATAAAGTATGGCTTTGTTTGTGTCTTTCGGCATTTCCCGGTTAGGGGTCACCACAGCGGAACTCCGGTCCGCTAATGATTGGCAGTAGGTTTTTATGTGCTGGCTTGCTGGGCCTAACGCACAACCTTCAATGAAGGAATGCCCATTCACGCATGTTGACATACAGAAGACGCTCTAACTGAGAATTGAACGGGCAATATCTAACTGTGAGGCGACAACGCAACCGCAGCACCACCACCGCAGTAGTAAAGAAAAAATATTTTGCTCCTATTTTAGAAAATGGTTTACAGTATAATACTTATTGAGTTTAGAAAATCATCTGCATGTGCATGTCTCATACATTATAATGCATGAACCCACCCATGAATTGGTTCAGCAGTACCCATATTTATGAGGACATGATTAGATAATATATTTAGGTGTATCATTTAAAAAAGGATTCTATTATGACAGCCAAGGATATAAGGAAAGAGACTTAACAAAAGGTAATACAAAAGTTGAAAGCCAGAAAACCTATATATGGATAGTAAGATAGAAATAGTGAAATTATTCCTAACTGCTTTAGTTTTATATACAGGTCAGGCATATGTTTATCAATTAGAGGAGAAATTGTGAAGTATAATTAATAAAGAGTTTGAATGAATTTATTTGGGAGAGATCTAGGTTCAGATTTAAGTAGATTAAGTTGAATATCTCCAATGGGCTAGATAATTTGAGACTATCTGTTTTGGGCTTACTTATGAGCCAATAACAACCACTTTTTCAGCTCACTGTTTATCAGAAATGAAATGCTAAAATCAATGAGGAAAAAAAAACCTAAGAAAAAATATTTTTTCAAGGGGTAAACCCCCTGCCCCTCCCAACATGGGAGATAAGATGCCCACACCCCCAAAAATATATATACCAACCCTATGTTCACACCACAGTGAAGAAGAAGGGGAATGTCCCCAAAAATCAAACTCAGGCTTGCACAATACAATACATTGTGGTACAGCTAACTTTATTGATATTAAATCTTCAACATCTCAACCACTGGTGTAGTGATCACTTATAATTATATCCCTGATATGAATATGAAGAGATATTTTAGAGCTATGCAATGAAGGCTCATATACAGGCAGAAGGTAATAAGTCAAAGTGAAAAGATATGATGATGCTGATGATGATGATGCTGCTGCTGCTGATGATGATGATGAATTTGGGGATAGTTTGAAACTAAGAGGGGAGTAGAATTTTGGATGCAGGCCCTTAAGGATGTTAACAACACTCATAAAAATATTTTATATATAAAAAGTTGAAGAAAGTATTCTAATAACTAAGCCAATGTAGGAATGGAAAAAGAAGATTTTTACCAATATGGATCACTGCAAGTAAGGGGTAAAAAGAGCAAGCAATAGGTGGTGGAATTTGCTTAAGAAAATCACAAAAGGAACCAAATGAGGCAAATAAATAGAGAGGGAAAAGTAATAAAGAAGGATGAGGCTAAGTAGGAATTTACCCTACAGGTTAAATACTACCTTTTTTTTACCATAGATTGATAACAAAGTATAGACAAAGGAACATGGGCTGTTAAACAAAAGATCACCTCCGGTAATATGTTTGTGGAATATGGTACTGAAGTTGCTGTTAAATGAGGGATAATTAGTATGGCATATAAAATATTTCACAATAACTATAAGAATCAGTCACAGGAGGTTAGAAAGGATTGGGATAAGAGAATTGGAAATGGTATATACAGAAGAATAATATGAATGCATCTGCAAGGCTCCCAAGTATGCAACAAAGTCTAGAAAGTCTAGGAGTTCTGCTTTGATGTGTATATGTACAGATTTCAGAGAAGTCTTCCTTGGGTAAATAAATGCTGGAGGTGTGTTGAAAAGTGAGAGGTAATTGGGAACATTTTTTGGAGATTGCAACAATAAGGCAGGTTTTAAAATTACCTGCAGTGTACTTTGTTAGAAATATTGGAGGAATAAAAGGTTGTAAGTATGGAAATGATTCTCTTGTGCTTGAACATAGCACATGGATTCCATAGACATAGTAAAGGTTTACTAAATTAAATGCTATTGGCTGCAAAAAATGATCACTAGGAAATGAAAATCAAAATTGAAATCAACTGTAACTGAAGGATAAAATATTGTAAAGGAGGCAAAAGAAGTGTGCGATCTTTAGAAAAGGGAGGGAGCAAATGACAACAGAGCATGGTGGCTCTGCCTTTCAGTTCCAGGATTCAGTACTCACTCCTCTTCACTATCTAAATGAAGTTTGCTATAGGTACTCTGACTTCTTCTCACAGCCCAAAAATATGTTAATTGATTGGCTACATAAAATCATCCATATTGTTATATGTTGAATTTAGCTTTTGCCTTACTTTGTGGACTAGATTATGGCGGGAAAAGGTATGTGGATACCTCAAGTGGTTAAATAAATAACCCAAAACAGAAGCATATAAATATGCAGCCTGAAGACAGAAAACCCATGAAAAAGGCTCATATAGTATCTAATGAATGAAGACCATGCAAATGGGTGCATGTAAAAATCTATAAACATTCAAACTTTATTCTGTTACAAACGGTTTTATTTTAGTGCAAACAGTCAAGTGTCTTCATCCTTTGAATTAATAGGTCTTCATCCGAACCAACTGCTATGCACAGCTTAATTGTTTAAAACAGTACAAATAACCACATGACTCACAATAGTGCTCCCTGTCTTAAAGTGCCAGTAACAACTAAAACAGTCTGTGAACTTAAACATAACTAATAAATAATACCCAATATATGCACTTGATAAATTAATAAATGCATCTTTATATAGAGCAATAAAAAATTCTGGTGTAAAATATCCATGACATTGAATATACAAAATCTTCTATGTTCATGTATCACTAGTAAAAAACAATCAAATTCATAAAAGACAGAAAAATCATAAATATTAAAATCTACCTTTACACATATCAGGGAAGAGAGAACAGTGTAATAAATATTTCAGTTACACTCAATGAGATTTTTACGCATGCCTGTTTGGATGGTCTTCTTTCACTAGATGCTACAGGGGCCTTTTTCTTAGCTAAATACATAACTAAATAAATAAATATGTTACTAAACAAAAAATTAATTAGATGAACAAATGCATACATTTCTGTCATGTTCCTATAACTGTGATAAGCATTCTGAGTGATGATGTTCTTCCTGAAATTTTCCCATGCTTCCCTTGGGAAGGGCTCATTGAGCTCTGCTGATTTTCAGTTTTGGGTAGATTCGAATGTTTTACTGGATAGAGTTTGAATACGTTGATTATGATGACCTCATGGACAATGTTTCAGTTATATGTCCAAATAGTTGTGACCTGGATCCGTGCCCCACATGTTTCAGTTCTTTAGAACCAGTGTTCTCTACATATTATTATCCTCTATGAGAACCAGGATGTTTTTGTCTTCTTTAAAGGAGGCTCTGTTTGCCCAAGTCTTAGAAAATGTATACAGCTATCTTGATGAATTTCCACTGTCTGTAATGTCCTATTTATTGTGAATGTTATTAAAAGGTTCTTCACCACAATAATAATCCAATTCCTTAAAGTGCAAAGGATTTATTGTAAATACTGTTTATCTCATAAAAAACAAAATATTATCTGTAGCGCCTCGGCAAACTTGCCTTTTACAGTTATTAAAAGGTTGTTTATGCACAGCGGTATTCCCGTCTGGTATGATATGGTTTCATAGATCCATTTTAATCTGGATTTAGATCTAGTCAGGTTATAGCATCAACACTCATTCAAATTAGAAATGATCACTTGATATTGACTGATCAAAGAAAGTATTCAATCCTTGACCTTCTTGACATTGTATTGGCTTTTGACACTGTGAATCTTGCTGTCATGATGGAACACCTGTGTGTTATGTGTGAGTTATCTGATACAGTCAGGTGTCCTATCTGTTAGGCAATACTTAACATGTGGTCCTGGAATAACTTCTTCTGGCTCCTTACCACTGGAAAGTGGTTACCCCTGGGTTTGATTCTCACTCCTTTGTCATTCATGGTATGTGTGTCACTGCTAAGGATGGTCATAGTATGGGGGAGCATTTTATAATGACCACATGCTAAAGATATTTATTTTTACCTCTCCATTTCTTCAAAGAGCATTCCTGATTTTTCATCTTTAGACGATGACCAGGATTCCATCCTTGAAAGGATAGCATCTAATTAGCCAATTCTCAACCTATATAAGCCCAATGTGATGTTGGATCATGCTGTCATCTATACATCATACCTTTCCCTGTGCTAACCACTGATTATTAATTATGGGAATCAGTTTTAATGATCCATTAAATGATCTTGATAACTGAGTGATACTTAGGGGCCTTGTTGTCAGTACATCTTATTTCCATCTGAAGAATGTGGCCCAGATCAAGTACTACAAGAGCATCTTCAGACATTGAAACAGTGTGAATGTTATGGTTTTGCCTCATCTTGATTACCATAATGCTGTCCATCCTGGGCTTTTGGGTGGTGATCTAGCTTATCTGCAGAAGGAACAGACTACTGGCAAGTCGATGACCTGTACAACTAGAAAATGTCATATAATGCATGCGCTGTGAATTTGGTTTAGCAAATGCGTCATCAAAATTCTTGCTCTTACATTCCATGTTCTACATGAATTGGGTCCTTCAAGAGTTGATCAGGTACATGGTTGCAGACTGATTCAGGAACTCATTTGGTGACATCCAGGAAGGATCATTTTCATATCCTTACTGGATCCTCTGGAATCAGATACCATCCCTGATTTGGGAGTGAGAAAGGAATACCTCCTTTAGAATGCCTTTTACGTTCCATCCTTTTAGGAGAGTAAATTGCAAGCTTTGTAATGGTATATATGCAAATGTTGGAGACATAAGTTTAAGAAGGAGTTCAGCTTGCTCATATTTTTTAATATCTTAAAGTCTGCATTGTGCATTTGATAGCCTAAATTTTTTTTGAAATTATCCACCACCATTATCATTGTATTTTTGTAAATGTTTAGGCTTAGGCATTTTGATTTTATATACATAAACACACAAATAAGAAAATATTAAATAGGTATTAGATTTGATATACAAGAAATTATTCCTGGGTTGTATGATAAATTGTTTACATAAAGGTAATAAATACAATGACAAATTCCTCCCTGGGCATTTATGGTATCGGATGCAAGACAACTGAGAAGTGATAAGTTTGATAAGTGCTATTGCTCCAAAGCCATTTTACTAAAGACTAAATAAGTGATAAAAAACATAATTTTGCACACATTTTCATGCAGGGGGAACCTACATACTCACCTGGCTTACATATACTAACCCCATAGTCACACAACAGCAGGAAAAAGGGCAACCTCAATGATTATTATATGTGTTTTCTAGTGATATTCATTTGCAGTAGATGCACTCAAATAAAAAGCAGTCATACTATGGGATCAATCTAATGATACTCTGAGTGCAGGTCTTGAGGAGACATGCAAAGACACAATAATTCAAACAAAACATCGACACATGAGTGCAGTGCTCAGAAACCAGCTTCTAGCCAGCCTACTATTAGCTTTATGATGGGAAATGCTAGAACTGTTTTCGCTTTAGTCCAGATAACTACTAGCTTATGGTATTTCCAGAGGGGAAGTAATGTAAATAGTTATGTTATGCCAGAACTGGCACTTGTAATGCTTTATATTTGGAATCAAAATGTATCAGTGATGCCAGCGAAAAATAGTACAGCCAGAAAGTGGATAATTTTGCCAAACCAAAATGACTATCAGGAGAAGAAGGAGAAGAAACCACTAATTCTAGAGATGTAAAATATATGTGGAATAAATAAATTATTCTTAAAGTATGGGCTTTACATTACTTCAGCAGCTAAAATAATTTTTTACATCTCACACTCCATATCACACTATCTTTCCAGCTGTCAAAGAAATCTATTTATTTTCTGGTAAAACTGAATATTCCACAAATAGACCAAGTAGCTACCAGTTGTTTAAGAATTATTATGATTACATTACAACTGAGGCTTACAATTGTGCAATCTCATGAAAAG